>NW_024088823.1:0-6859 GCF_014356525.2 Nilaparvata lugens | reverse complement strand
GCCGAAAGTAAAGTAGGTGATTTTTTACCTATATGAAATGAAGTCCTTGAAAAAAGGTGTATATTTGAAAATGTATTCCATTTTGGATCAAAAGCATGTTGAACAGTATATTTGTCTTACTTACCACCCCACTGAAGGTCCATATATCATGCTCTTATATGGTTTGGTGAATGATATGATAAACCATATGTTTTCGTTGTCATTGATTCATTCATAATATCAAATGTTGTTGATCCGTTACTAGTAGAAAGTCATGTTCAATTTTATTTGATTAAAGCTCTACAAATGAAGAGTTTACTTATTTCAATTTAATCAAATAAAATGCCGACAAAGAAAAGACAAAAACGATTGAAAACCGTAACTACGAAGAAGATAAGATGGAATCACATATTGACAAGTTTCTCAAGCCAAAGGAATTATCTATCGACCCAGATTCGCCTACGGCAGAGAGAGAGAGTGGAAACATTGGAAAAAGACGTTCGAAAATTTCTTAGAAGGAACGACAACCAAAGACAAAATGAAAATATTGGTAAACTTCTTATCACCTGCTTTATACGAAATTGTGGAAAGCTATACTTCATATGTTGGAAGATATGTTCGTTAAACCAAAGAACGAAATTTATGCACGATACTGCCTTGCTAATGCAAAACAACAAATAGGTGAGTCCATTGATCACTACTATTCTGAACTAAAAAGATTAAGCTTATCATGTAACTTCACTAGAGTGTCAGCCGAAGAAAACAAAACGAGCATATTAGAGATGCTCTTGTTTCAGGGTTATGTTCTATTGAAATTAAAGAGAAACTTTTTCAACAAGGATTTGAGTCTACAAGAAACCGTTTCCCAAGCACGTGTTCTTGAATCCGCAAAAACATATGCCGACTCCTTTAAAAGTACTTGTTTACAACACTCTGTTGAAGAAAATAAAAACATAAGCTTGAGTGAATCTTTCTCAGATGTTAATGCTGTAACCCAAAATCGACAGGCAATTGTAGAGAATCCGTTCAATGCCAACGTTGCGGATATAAAAAACACTCAAATTCTCAAGAATGTCCTGCAATAGGAAAGACTTGTCATAAATTTCCCGAATTGGACACTTTTCCCATGTGTGTAAAAGTAAAACGCTCAAAGAAAAACTAACTACGTCAACTATTACTGCAGCTGGTATAGCCAGTAATCTTTCTAAAGCTACAATTATTGTTTCGGTGAATGGAATAAATACACCAGCTCTTATTGATACCGGAAGTGTTGCCAGTTTTATTGATGAAAAATTTGCAAAAACAAATAAATTTAAAACTGCATCAGATTCTTGTTTTATAATTTGCATCTGTTCAACATAACACCGCTACAAAAGCATGTGTTTATAGCAATATTGTGTACAAAGGAAATGAATAAACAATATTAAACTCTTGGTATTAAAAGAATGCTGTTGCAATGTGATACTTGGTCACGATTTTTGATGAATCACTCTACAATAAGTTTAGCATTCAATGGTAATAACAGCCTCTTGTAATAGATAATAATTCTACAACCACACCACCCTTGAAAGATTGCCTCTTGGTGGAGGCCATGATAAAACCATGTTCCCTTTTCAATGACTTGACTCCCGATTGCTACCCAATAACTACCCGATCCAGAAGACACCCACAAGATGACTATGAATTCATGAAGAATGAGGTCAATCGCCTCCTTACAGAAGAATAATTGAGGAAAGCCAGTCCAGTTGGCGTGCCCAGCCTTTCATTGTAACCAATGGACAGAAAAACGAATGGTCATAGACTATTCACAGACTATTAATAAATTCACAAATTTAGACGCATACCCTCTCCCATTGATCGAAGATCTTGTAAACACAATTGCCAAGTACAACTTTTTTAGTACTGTAGATTTCAAGTCAGCTTACCATCAAATACCGATTCTGGCGCAAACCTTGTTGAGCCAGAATTCCCAGCGCCAGACTTCCCATTTTATTTTCAAGGCCAACCTAACCTCAAGGTCACCCAAGACAACCAAACCCAACCTCAAGGTTACCCCCATCCCATACCAAAAAACCCGTTCAAGGTCAAAAAGTAGAGAAAAAGTTTAAAAATCAACCTAACCTAACTTTCCATAGTCAAACCTAACCTATTCAATTAAAATTAAATGAAAATTAATTAAAATTAAATAAAAATTAATGAAAATTACTAAAATCAAATAAAAATTAATTAAAATTGAATAAAAGTTTATTAAAATTGAATAAAAATGAAAGTAGAATGAAATGGGAAGTCGGCTAAATAAAAATTAGCAATCAATCTGTATGACTGGAAAAATTAGCAAACAATCTATATGGCTGGGCAAAAATTAAATAAAAAATAATTAGATTGAATAAAAAATAATTAAAATTGAATAAAAATTATTAAAAATTGAATAAAATCAATTAAAATTAAATAAAAATAAAATAAAATTTATTCAAATTAAATAAAATTGAATAAAAATTAAATAAAAATTGATCAAAATTAAATAAAAATTAATTGAAATTAAATAAAATTAAATCCCAAGTCCTGCTGTGATGGTGGGAGGGTTTGTGTATATATGATGCCACGGGAGTCCTGTTATCATTGTGCTACCAATCGGCTGTGCAGTTGTGCTGTCAGTACATGTGTGTGTGTGATTTTTGTATGTTCAATAAAAGTAGCAATGAATTGCTGATTCTTATTCCTCAAATCCTCTTCATATAGGAGAAATCACCCTACTTTACTTTGGCGATGCAATTTCAGTGACCCCCACTCCTCCCCCATCACGTGACCTTGACACCACCATCACTGCTCTTAGCCTGGATGATGTCACAATGGACTACAACCTTCTCGCTCACATTGCACAACATTATGCAAACATTCTTCAGTTATCTTTGCACATGCGCAGTATCCTTCTCCTTAGCTGTATCCCTATAAATACTCCAGAATAATTGACATTCACTCAGTTTGATAGTAGCAGCGAAGCAGTGAACATGGCTTCTTCCAAAGTGTTTAGTGTTCTCAGCTCTGGTAATAAAATAAAGCCTACCAATGAGCGGTTTGGTTTGTGGCTGTTGACAGAAAATCTGTGCAATGACAACCTTATTACAGACATTGGGAAAATGATTACACTGCTGGAGAGAACTGTTGGTGCAGGATGAATCAAATCTTGTGCCTATAACAGAACCCTTTTGTGACAACATTATGCTGGTAAAGGTTGTGGTTTGGAGGACTGCCAAGAACTGGATAAGAGACGTTTTATTCTAAAGAAGGAGATGTGTGGATCATTCAATTTGTACTTGAGAGGAAAATTCTCCAAAATGGTGTCAGCTAAGCATGGAGTTAAAGCAAAGTTGTCATACTTATTGGACAGTAGAACGATATGTCAAAGAAGATCCTATAACTGCTTGGGGAGGAACCTATAGAGAAGTGCAGCAGAAGTACTACAATCCAGTGGGGATACCATACAAAGTAGAGCTTGCTGATGTTCCCATTGCTACTTATGGAGGAGTTACCAACAATATTGGAGCAGCTCAGGAAGGAACATTTCTATCTTCTGGACTTGGACATAACACAGGACTTTGCTGGAATATTTAACAAGAGTGGAATGTGTGATTTTCTAACTACAAATCATAGTTTCTGTTTCCAAGAAGAATATAAAGAAGACTATGATGTAATTGTGAATAATGATGGAACTGTTGGAATTGATTGCTTGACTTGGGTAATAATAATGTGAGAGTAAAAATTTATAATGAGTTTATTTGTCAAATGACAAGCCCTGGTGTAAATAGCAGCTAGGTAACCATATTGTAGACTTTTTGCCTGTCCAATACAAGATTATGTGAAACCTTCACCTCTGACTTGGCTAAAATGCATGTATTACTCATTTGGAAGCAACAATTTATAACTACAGCATTAGAATAGCTATAGCTCTAATCAATTTGACCCTATTCAAGATTGCTTGTCACTCTTAAATGACAGTAGGAATTATTTCAAAAATGCTCCTATATTTTCTGTATTCTTAGCTAAAATGTGGACTAAACTGACAAACAATTTAAAGAATAGCTGTTGTTTGGTTTTTAACAATCTCTTACATATTATGTAAAAAAAAAAAAAAAAATGTTTACTGGGGAAATAGCAATACAAGAAATGGACTGGAGTACAATTAAATCTGCCTACCAATCCAGAACAACGAAATAAAATAATGTCCTATATATCTCTGCATTTAGCTTTGATCTACTACCCATTAATTATATGGAAATTTTTGAGGATACAGACAACAAGGACAATATTAGTTCTATACAAAAGTGTTATATTAAGAGTGGTGAGACTTATTTCTCCAAGTCACCACAGCTTCTTCTACATATCCAAAGAGTTTAACCTAGAGGAGCTAGGTCCTGTGAAAACAAGTAATGTACACTCTCAAGTTTTGAGAAAAAGAACAAATTTAACTCTAAGCTTGCACCTTTTCCTGTTAAGGAGATTGAACCTCTGTCTCCATGACAATACTATCTACCAGAAAGCGTAAGCTAGAGTTGATGAGATTAATCTCAAACATGGAAAGGTAGAGTTTTTAGAGGCTACAGAGAGCATAAAGAAGCAGCACAAACCACTTATAGAATTTGAGAAGGAGATGAGAATTAAGAGAGCACTTGAACCATATTTTTATTCACATTGTGGAATTTTGAGCCTAGTGGGGTTTAATAATGTGTCTGCATTTTCTGTAAATAATAGGGAAAATTTCCATATGTAGTGTTTTAGGAGAAAAGGAAGGCTTGAAACATGTGTACATTGTAAAAGAGTATCACAAAAATGTTTTTCTAAATGCATACAAAGCAATAGAGGACCTTAAGAAAGTGGGTTATTTTAATACCATACAGTGACCAAAAATAATTATTTGTCTACCAAGGGGAGAACTTTTGTGAAATTACCACCAATGGCATGACAAGCTATATAATGGACACATTTCCAAAAACCAAATCTAAAATTTTTGTCAGATGTATGGAAAAACTTGGAAGACACCCTATTCACACAGACAGAAATGGAGCATTCAACAACATTACTATGCTGGAAATTAAAGGGAAAGTGAAAATAGGACAGTGCAAAAGATTAGAAGAGTTACCAAAAGGTACAGAGTTGGTCATTATTGCAATAAAAGAAGTGTACAATAGAAACAAGATATGGTATATTTTACAGTTTGAGAGCCTAGAAGAATTGTATGTGTTGTCACGGCATATTTTACAATAAAAATAGAAACAGCCTAAATCAAAGAATTTTGAAGTAGGCGCCAATCTCTGAGTTCATTATCTCCTATTTCTGATAACAGAGAGCGCTCCTTCCATATAGCTGATAGATTGATCAGCCAAAAACAAAAATATTCTACAGATGATAATATTTTCCAAATTATTAAAAAATTAAAGTAATGTCCTTCCTTAATTTGGCAATTGAGTGTGATGTCACACCTCGGAAGTGCGGTGAAGAAAATCTTATCGTTGTCGGTGGTGTCGGATCGTGCTGTATGATGATGTGCTGGGAACTGAACGTGCTTCATATGTGAAGGAGAGATAACACATATATGTCACTGTCGTATCATGTCAACCAGTTTTATGAGGACTATATATATCGGTGAGTTGATCAATAATATATATATTGCCAAATTTTCCTGCATATTCCATCACCACCACATGTGTATTTAGGCCTATTAATTGATTGAGTTATTCGGAGCAATTACAAAATACAATTAACCTTTTAAATAAATAAATATGGAACTAATTTAAATTTTCAATAAAAATAGGCCAAAGTATAGTGGATATTTCTAAATTGGGATTTCAAGATTATGAACCCCAACAGTGTCTAACTATTGGTGAGAGGAGGAATTTGAGAGCTCTAACATTGATTTGAATTATGAAATTAGAATTAGCCAGATGTTCTAAAGCATAATCCCCGTAACATAAGGAAGAGTTGTATTTTGTTTTTAATTTAAGGTATTGTAAATAGTGGAAATGTAACATATAATATTAATAAAGAAATCCAACATTAATATTAATAAGATATCCCAACAATCCTATCCACACCTAATTTGGGGCTCTTGGGGGTCCTAACCTAACCTAACCTAACCTATTCTTACCGGAAAAAATAAAATAGAAACCCCTAAGGGTCATGGGGCTAACTAGGACAGTTAGTGTGCACTAGACCAAATGGGTGGAAATAAGCCTAAGTGAGCCCTGGATGGCCTAGAGTGAGTGGTAAGTCAGCACAAGACCTATCTAGCAGCCAGTGCTGCTGAGTGGTAGTTTTCTGTAGAATAGGTTAAGACAAATTAATGTAATCCAATAATAATATAATAAGCATATATCCTTTATGGTGGAGAGCCCTTACAGGTGGATCCATCTTGCCATATGAGCCATGACCTAGGATACATGGACCCTACAATTTTAGGTGGACTCCGAGCCACCATGTAAGACCTAGTGCAGTAGGTGTGCACTAGTTGCAGTATGTGCACTAGGTGCAGTAGGTGTGCACTAGTTTGCAGTAGGTGTGCACTAGGTGCAGTAGGTAATGTGCAAATATAACTATACTAGATTGTTACATAATGTTGTACCATGTGAGCAGGAAAGTTGTAATCCATTGTGACATCATCCAGGCTAAGACAGTGATGGTGGAGCCAGGTCATGTTATAGGGGGAGGAGTGGGGTCGCTGAAATTGCATCGCCGAAAAGTAAAGTAGGTGATTTTTTACCTATATGAAATGAAGTCCTTGAAAAAAGGTGTATATTTGAAAATGTATTCCATTTTGGATCAAAAAGCATGTTGAACAGTATATTTGTCTTACTTACCACCCCACTGAAGGTCCATATATCATGCT
>NW_024088822.1:0-6007 GCF_014356525.2 Nilaparvata lugens | reverse complement strand
CTTCTTCTTCTTGCCTTCTTCTGAAATAGGATGTGTCGTAGTACAGTGGTTGGAAACGGGACTAGAAACTAGATGAGCAAATTATCATTGTCCACAACAAACTTTGAATGAGGAAGAAGAAAAAGTGCAAAGCTGAGAAGATTGGTTGCCTTATTTACGTAGATTACAATTTATACAGTATTCTGCAAGCTTATTGACCGAGCGAAGTGAGGTCTAAGATTCAAATCGACGGTTTGGCATTTCTCTTTATTTATGTTGCGCATTTACGGCGAAACGCAGCAATTGATTTTCATGAAATTTGACAGGTATGTTACTTTTTGAAATTCGCGTCACGTATATACAAGGTTTTTGGAAATTTTGCATTTCAAGGATAATATAAAAGGAAAAGGAGCCTCCTTCATTTTTATTATCAAATCATGAAAAATGATTTATCAGTGAATATCATATTATATAATATATAGTTGATCTAATTAACAAGATTCCACAATAATATCATGACCGAGCGAAGTGAGATTTAAGATTCAAGTCGATGGTTGGCATTTCTCTTAATGTTTAAATGTTTATATGTGCGCATTTACGACGAAACGCGGTAATAGATTTTCATGAAATTGACAGGTAGACTATGTTCCTTTTGAATTCGCGTCGACGTATTCACAAGGTTTTTGGAAATTTTGCATTCAAGGATAATATAAAAGGAAAAGGAGCCTCCTTCATACGCCAATCTTAGAGTGAAATCAGACTATGGAATTATTTTCATAAATCAGCTGTTGAGTGGATTATAATTGCATGAAATTCAATATCTCAATGTAACTATTGAAGACCACAGCTGTGTGGGACTATTAATTGCATGCAGTGAGGCATGCAATTGATAACTTGAAGTAGGATAGTATTTTCTCCCGACTTTTCTCTGCTTCAACTCGGTAAGCTTTTGATGATAGTAGCATAGCTGTTAACTCCAAATTATTAGCATTGTCGATACAAACCCAAACAGCCTTAGTCGTTTATACACCGATGTCTCGCCGACATGAAACGACAGGACAGGACAGAATTTACTCTGATGGACAGTATTAGAGGAGCCTGTGTTTAAACTGCGCGAGGTCTAATGTTCACAGAACTACTAGTAAGATATGCTATACCATGGCATAGAATTCATTGGAAGTTTTGTATCAAATTATGGTATTGTTAATCAAGTTGAGATGATACTGTTCATATTTTGTTGATACTGTATAATTTTAGATGATAGTACTAGACTATCAGCTTCATTAACACTCACATTTGCAACATAAACATCCTATACCATGGATATCACCAAAAATGATACAGTATCAACACAATATGATACAGTATCATGTCAACTTGATACACAACACCATAATTTGATACAAATCTTCCAAACTTTGAATGAATTCTATAAACCATGTCATATTATGCATAAATACTCACTCATCTGTTTTGTTGAATGATAGACAAGGATAGCAACACCAAAGTTAATCAATACTGCCATTATAACGAGGACCTCACTATAGAACAAGAACAACCACAGCAAGATACAGAATCACAACAATATGATACAGTATCAACTCAACTTGATACACAACAAGATTAGTGAAATTTTATTCACTTTCACCAGTCGGCATTCCTTAGAAATCCAACCAAAGCTCACAGTCTAAACCCAATCTCAATGGAGATAATCTCTTTCTAAATCTAGAAGAATATAAAAAAATAGAATAAATTTGAGGGGACATTGTTCCTATACAAACAAAAGAAACCTGAAATGTTGTTAATGACCTTTGTTAATATAAACTGAATATAATGATCAAAGTCTATGTAAGGTTGGAAGTTTGATTATCAATGATAGGTGAAATATGACAGTAGGTCAAATCCCACGCTAAGAACCAAACCATTCTGAAAAACAATAGACTTGAATTTAGATATAATCATTCAAAATTCAAACGTACACATTTATTCACTGGAAGTACCTTGTGCAGTGCGAAACTAAGTTTCTATAATCTGTAATGAAGGAAGACTGGCTTATACAGGTAGGGGATGGGAAATTCACGAAGACGCATCATCACGTCTCAACTACTCAACTCATTAACATCACATTTTGCATGTAGATTCCAAATTGACAAGGCTGGTTATAGGCCTATTTTCAATTCTACAAAATATTTTGACCGAGCGAAGTGAGGTCTAAGTTTCAAGTCGACGGTTTGGCATTTCTCTTAATGTTCAATGTTCAAATGTTATATGTTGCGCATTTACGGCGAACGCGGTTAATAGATTTTATGAAATTTGACAGTATGTTCCTTTTTCAATTGCGCGTCGACGTATATACAAGGTTTTGGAAATTTTGCATTTAAAGAATATATAAAAGGAAGAAGGAGCCTTCTTCATGCGCTAATATTAGATTAAAAATCGGACTATAGAACTATTCATCATAAATCAGCTGACAAGTGATTACACAGATGTGTGGAGAAGCCAGTCTATTGCTGTATTTCCATAAGGTCTATAGTTCAATCAGGTACTTGTGGATGAGAATACTGCGTGAGGTCTACTGTTCACAGATACTAGTTACGTCAAGTTTAAAAAAGTCTTAATTCCTAAACGGATTAGGTACAGTGACATTATTGCAACATAAACGCCCTAATCATGGCATATCACTAAAAATGATACAGTTCAACACAATATGATACAGTATCATCTCATCTTCATACACAACACCATAACTAGATACAAAACTTGCAAACTTTGAATGAATTCTACAAACCATGGCATATTTTTCAAGCTATCTTTTCTCTATGATAATGATCAACTTAACATCTCGAATATATTTCTCATGATTTGAAAAATAATTTCATAATTGAGATAAAATATTATATTCTTTGTAGCATATAAACGTATTGAAACTGTGTGGAGCTAGAAAAGGATAGCACAATCTGCTTTGTGGAGTGATAGACAAGGATAGAACAACAATGTTAATCAAATACTGCTATTATAACGTGGACCACACTATAGCAATTAGTGTTCTACAATATGTTACAGTATCAACACAATATGATACAGTATCATCTCAACTTGAACACAACATCATAATTGATACAGAACATGATAGAGCTATCTGCTTTGTGGAAGGATAGCAACACCAATGTTATCAAATACTGCCATTATAACGTGGACCTCACTATAGAACAAGAACTACCACAATATGATACAGTATCATATAACTTGATACACAACATCAAAATTTGATACAGAACCGGATAGTTATCTGCTTTGTGGAATGGTAGACAAGGATAGCAACACCAATGTAATCAATACTGCCATTATAACGTAGACCTCACTATAGCAATAAATTAGTGTTCGACAATATTATACAGTATCAACACATCATGATACAGTATTATTTCAACTTGATACACAACATCATAATTTGATACAGAACAGGATAGAGTTATCTTCTTTGTGGATTGTTAGACAAGGATAGCAACACCATGTTAATCAAATACTGCCATTATAACGTGGACCTCGCTATAGAACAAGAACTACCACAATATGATACAGTATCATATAACTTGATACACAACATCAAAATTTGATACAGAACAGGATAGTTATCTGATTTGTGGAATGGGAGACAAGGATAGCAACACCAATGTTAATCAAATACTGCAATTATAACGTAGACCTCACTATAGCAATAAATTAGTGTTCGACAATATTATACAGTATCAACACATCATGATACAGTATCATCTCAACTTGATACACAACATCATAATTTGATACAGAACAGGATAGAGTTATCTGCTATGTGGAATGATGGACAAGGATAGCAACACCAATGTTAATCAAATACTGCCATTTAACGTGGACCTCACTATAGCAATTAGTGTCGACAGAAGATACAGTATCATCTCAACTTGATACACAGCATCAAAATGTGATACAGAACAGGATAGAGCTATCTGCTTTGTGGAATGATAGACAAGGATAGCAACACCATGTCAATCAAACACTACCATTATTAACGTGCACCTCACTATAGAACAAGAACTACCACATATGATACAGTATCATATAACTTGATACACAACATAAAAATTTGATACATACAGGGATAGAGCTTTCTGCTTGGTGGAATGGTAGACAAGGATAGCAACACAAATGTTAATCAATACTGCCATTATAATGTGGACCTCACTATAGCAATCAGTGTTCGACATACCGAGAATATGATTCAGTATCATCTCAACTTGATACGCAACACCATAATTTGATACAAAACGGGATAGAGCTATCTGCTTTGTGGAATGATGGACAAGGATATCAACACCAATGTTATCAAATACTGCTATTATAACGTGGACCTCACTATAGCAATTAGTGTACAATATGATACAGTATCATCTCAATTTGATACACAACATCATAATTGATACAGAACAAGATAGAGCTATCTGCTTTGTAGAAAGATGGACAAGGATAGCAACACCAATGTTAATCAAATACTGTCATTATAACGTGGACCTCACTATAGACAAGAACAACCATAACATGATACAGTACCAACACAATATGATACAGTATTATTCAACTTGATAACACAACACCTTAATTTGATACAGAACAGGATAGAGTTATCTGCTTTGTGGAATGATAGACAAGGATAGCAACACAAATGTTAATCAAACACTGCCATTATAACGTGGACCTCACTATATAAGCAACTATACAAGGCCTCCAGAATCCATACTCCATAACAATAGTATATAAATAGTAGAACAATGAAAATACTCAAGCACTTTATGACCATTGAGACAGAACTCAATGAATGAAATCAGCGGTTAATTAGTGGCAAATTCAAGATGGCCGCCACGCAAAACAATAATTAAAATGCTAATTGTTTCGGACCGGAAGTGGGCCTACTCTGGATATTCACAATATTTACCAAAACCGGAAGTCAGGTAGAATTGTGGAGGAGTGACTTTGTGCACTTCAACACTGGACAACACTGACGGATGGTTTGTTCAAGGATTATTCATAATAATTAATAAAAAATGACTATAAAATAAATAATAATGATTAACAGAGGATGGTTATAGGACTATTTTCAATTCTTCGAGATTTCATTATGTCAATAGATCCTGCGGGGCACGTGTTACTGCTATAGTGCGGTCCACGTTATAATGGCAGAATTTGATTAACATTGGTGTTGCTATCTTGTCTATCATTCCACAAAGCAGATAGTGCTATCCGTTTTGTATCAATTATGAAGTGGGTATCAAGTTGAGAGATGATAATGATCATATTGTTGAACACTAATTGCTGTAGTGAGGTCCACGTTATAATGGCAGTATTGCTATCCTTGTCTATCATTCATCAAAGCAGAGAGTCTATCCTGTTTTGTATCAAATTAAGATGTTGTGTATCAAGTTGAAATAAACTGTATCATGATATGTTGATACTGTATCATATTGTTGAACACTAATGCTGAGTGAGGTCCACGTTTATAAGCAGTATTTGATTAACATTGGTGTTGCTATCCTGTCTATCATTCCACAAAACAGATAGCTCTATCTTGTTCTGTATCAAATTATGGTGTTGTGTATCAAGTTGAAATAATACTGTATCATGATGTGTTGATACTGTATAATATTGTCGAACACTAATTTATTGCTATAGTGAGGTTACATTATAATTGCAGTATTTGATTAACATTGGTGTTGCTATCCTTGTCATCATTCCACAAAGCAGATAGCTCTATCCTGTTTTGTAAAAACTATGTTCTTGTGTATCAAGTTGAGATGATACTGTATATCATTGTCAGTATGTCGAACACTGATTGCTATTGTGAGGTCGACTTATATGGTAGCATTTGATTAACATTTGTGTTGCTATCCTTGTCAATCATTCACAAGAAGATAACTCTATCCTGTTCTGTCTCAGATTTGATGTTGTGTATCAAGTTGAGATGATACTGTATCATATTGTGGTTGTTCTTGTTCTA
>NW_024088821.1:0-6012 GCF_014356525.2 Nilaparvata lugens | reverse complement strand
TATAGTGAGGTCCACGCATATGGTTTCTACAGTAAGTATGCTGTAATGAGAATCATTATGTTTATTTGTCTGAAATAGAAACAGCAAAATGGTACAAAAACCACCCTTCAGGCTCCAGGTGGAAGTTTTGTTAACTACAATCAGGAAACTCTTGATTCAGAATTTGCAAACTAGGTTATGTTTATAGAATGCATGAAGTAACTTCATCACAAGCACAGCTGTTTACAGGCTTGATTTCATGCATGGAAAACAGCTGAGATTGAATAACTATGACATAAAAGTGTTTAAATAAACTTATTTGGACTAATTTTTATCAAAATTAGGAAGCTGAAAAGTTTTGGGTTCATCCTATTAATTCTCTCC
This sequence comes from Nilaparvata lugens, assembly GCF_014356525.2. Lineage (NCBI taxonomy): Eukaryota > Metazoa > Arthropoda > Insecta > Hemiptera > Delphacidae > Nilaparvata > Nilaparvata lugens. The sequence continues at coordinate 5,649 of NW_024088821.1, read as the reverse complement.
CAATCATTAATTTGATAATGTGATTGTGCAATGAAATGAATAAATAATAAATGAGTTATTATCAATGATAAGATGATATTCATCAAAATTTCATGGGGACTGAAGCTTTTGAACAAGGTATCTGCTTCAAAAGTCTTCCGAGTTTATTCAACGCGGGTAACTAAAGTGGGATTCATATTCCAGTGAATTTCATCATAGAGAAAAGATAATAAGAGAAGATATTCCATGGTGTTGTGTATCAAATTGATGATACTGTACCATATTCAAATCAAATCAAGTTATTGCCATTCTTTTTTTTACAAACAAGTGAAACAAAACATTCTATTATGTGATACCTAACTAATTATAATCTAAACTAATTTAAAAACATATTCAACGAATGTTTTCTTTTAATATTGAAATAATGGGCTCTCCAGAAAAGCTAATGCTGAGCTCTGAAAGAGAGTTCAAAAATGTAAGGTATTAGTATGGATGTCTAAGATTTAATTAGTACCAGAAGAAACAATATGAATATAAAACACTAGAATATAAATATGTACAATATACAATGTAGCACAAGAACAAAAAGCCAATTAATCTTCTGAAATCTCAAGTCCGAGTAAACTTTCTACATACCCACTCTCTTATTTCTAAATTAAACACTTAGTAATTCTATTTAGAATGAATTTTTCAGGTAGACAATTATTATTCTATGGCAATAGAAGGACAATTGGTGTTTGCAAGATGTAAGTCTAGTGAATAGGTTATTGTAGGTATTGAAAACATTGGACGATAGATAGGTGTATTACGAGTAGTGAATTTGGCTTTGTTTTTATTAATGTACAGAATTGCGGTAGTTACGTATGTTTGTCTCAATGTTGGTAAATCAATTTCTTTAAATAGTAGTCTACTAGGGTACATTCTCGGTCTTCCCAGGACTGCTTGATAATATGTTCTGTAGAACAAAAAGTTTATTGAAGTGAGTATCCTGAGCTGCCCCCCCATTCCTCAATGCTATATTGAAATAAAGAGTGTGCATAAGCAAAATAAATGTTTCTAATAATACTTGGATGTTAATTTATTGATTTTGTAGAAAATATAAGTCAGATATTTTAATTTTGAGCAAAGGTGAAGTATATATGTGCATTCCATTTCAAGTTTTGATCTATAATTATACCTAAGTATTTAATTTTTTCAACTTTTTCTATAACTTTGCAAGACAGAGACTTCATTATGGTTATGCATTTAGCTGTAATCTATTGGGAGGTTGTCCGCTATTATTTGGTGAGAATGCAATAAATTTTGTTTTGTCTAGATTCAAGTGCGAATGTGAGTTTGTAACTAGTAGTTCGTGATTGACAGCCCTCTATTTGCATTATCATAAGCTTCGTTCCATGATTCCCCTGTGAAAAATTAATACTGTATCATCTGCAAATGTACTATATTGCAATTGGTATTTAGCTTATATAAATCATTTACATAAATCAAGATAATAGAGAGGTGATATTGTGTTGATAATGTATCATTTTGTATGTGATACTGTATCATTTTTTATTATGATACCATAGAGAAAATGATATGATAATAATAATTTTTCCCCGAAAAAATGAGAGAAATAATGTAGTACCAATTTGCGTTTTTCACTAGATTTGAGGGGGTCATCATAATTATCTCCTGAAGGGGAAAGATTTCGCTAATCGTTTGCAGATTCACATTCCTCGCATTGAAATGGCAATGTTGATCAGCATGGTATGCTATTCTTGTCTATCATTCAACAAGCCTATAGCGCTATCTCTTTCTTACTTTCCTCTGTTCCCAGATCGATCTCAACAATGTAGACTAATTATTAATTAACAAAATATTTCATCTTGATTATGGAATTTTTGAAAATATAATTTTTGATAGTAAAATTAATTGATCATTTCAAACGTGAATGAACAGTTAATACTACATCAACAAACCTGTTTCAGCTACCCTCTACAGAAGGCATTGTCAAAACAGAGGATCGGCAACGTTGTTCTCCTATTTTTCCCCTCTGCCATTATAACGTGAGTCACACTATAGAACGAACTATAGTGAGGTCCACGTTATAATGACAGTATTTGATCAACTTTGGTTTGCTATCCTTGTCTATCTTCGACAAAGCGGTGGTACTATCCTTCTCGGTCCACAACGGTGCCAATTAAGTTTTTGACAGTGTAGAAATATGATTAATTAATGCAAAGAATCGGCATCGCTATTCTTCTATCTTATTCACTGTCATTATAACGTGGACCTCACTATATCAGCTCTAGAAGGCTGTGTAAAGGCTAAAAATAAACTTTTTACTGATGATATTTTTCAAAGTTTTTTGATTTGTATATCATCAAGCTATGAAAATGAATAAGTTTTCACAGGAAAACATTTTTTTCCGATCATTACTTTTTGAGATATGAGCGCTTAAAGTTTAAATTTTTGGGGCAGAACAATTCAATTGTAACATAAACGCCCTATAAGACATCTTCTTGTTCTCTATAATTTTAACAACTGGTCAACGACTTCTTGAAAATAAAACCAACCGATTTGAAAAGTCAATGCACTGTTACAATATCGGAAACGATTAAATCTATTCGCATAGTTTCAGCTCAACAGCCACACTCTCAGCTGAGTGGAGAGAGTGAGAGAGAGTTGGAGAGTAAATGTGTGAGAGAAAGAGAGAGGGATGAGAGAAAGAGGGTAGAGGGCAGTACACCTGACTGACATTTAGAGACAAAACCAGTTCTGTGCTTATACTAGAGGTTGGAGATCTCTCCTCTGGGTCTGTACCTGGGTACAGTTAGTTATTCAGGCCATAGGCACTCTCTTTGGCAACTGCATATTTATTAACCAGATTCACCTCCCTTACTCCCACTATAGAGAGATCGTGGAACTAACGGGTAGTAAAGGTCCGTTGTCACTGGTGCGGCTGGAACGATAGTCGTTGAACGATATCGGTGGGCGATCATCGCTCGGCGATGATCGTTGCAGTGGTCATTGTCACTGATGCGATTAATAAACATTAGTTCAGTTGAGGTTTGACTGTTGCTAAGTGAAGTACTGAATGATGAGTTTAAGAAACAACTACTGAGTTATTTGTTAGTGAAGATTTAGAAGATGAAGATATTTAGAAATGTTAAGTTTACCACGACTTAACAACAAATATATTCACAAAGAGAACAGAAGAAGGTTACTTCAAAATATTAATAAACAATCATTTGCAAGCTGATGAGAGAATGTTTTCTGAGTTCTTTAGACTTTCCAAAGTTCAGTTTCAGTTTGTGTCTAGTTTAATCAATGAGGACCTTAAAAAGTTGTCTTCAAACTACATTCCATATCCAATCACAGGAGATGAGAAGTTAGCTCTTACGTTAAGGTAGGATATTTTTTATTCTTATTTAATTTTTGTAAAGCAATGATTTTTAGAATGATTATAAAAACCCATATATTGTAATAGGAAAAGGTTCAAGTAGAGCTTTTGTTTAAGGATGAGAGTATAAAGGTTTTATGTTTCGGTTAGGTTAAATACATCTTTGCATATAAAAACCCAGCCGATCATGTTGGATTATTTGATTGCAATGATTACCTAATACAACTGAAATTCAAGAATATTCATGATGTATGGACCAGCAAAGGAGGGAAGGTTGAACAAGGGAAAGTAAATTCATTAACTGAGATTGCTCATTTTGATAAACCACCCATAAAAGCAGATATAACCCCCCAAACTGTCTTTAGCCCTTTGGTCCTTATACGGGGATTTCTAAGGTCGTAAAGAAAAGGGTGAGGAGAAATCGCACTCCACTAATTTCTGTCTCCAGGTGTAAATTTTAATGTTAAAGAGCTGTTTTGGATACATTGCACAATGATGACACGCCCTCTATCAAACTCACATGTGCACTCCTCGAAAATCGCCAACGACTGCGATTATGACTGCTCAGCAGCAAGCAGACCCGTACGATTGCAGTCAGCGACTCTGTTGACAGTCGCGTCAGTGACAACGGCGCCATTCAACACAATGTACAGCAGGCGCTCTACGATTATCGTCCAACGACTGTAGTTCACGATTATCGTTCCAGCCGCACCAGTGACACGGACCTTATAATGGTAGTATTTATTAACATTGGATGCTATCCTTGTCTATCATTTCTAATAGAGGGGGCACCGAGCTTCGTTCGTTATTATTCATTGACTTTTGATAAACCAAACACAATTCTTTAAATGATTGGGAAGTACTAACAGCACAGCCAAAACTGTTTCTTTCCCGAATTTCGATTTAAACACTAAAAATGAATTAATAAATAATTATTATTAGCCCCCTATTAAATTTCTGTTCAGAACCATCCCCAATATTCACACAACATATTCCCAAAGTTTCATGCCGTTATGTCAAGTAGTTTTCAAGTCTACAGGGAACAAAAAACATACAACAAACACACAAACAGACATTCATTTTTTTATAATAGATTTCCATTCGGCGCAAACAAAAACCTCTCTAAATGAAGGTAGAATGATAAGGATTCAGTTCTGTTGTTTTAAATTTTTTCAAATCACTTTCAAAAGTTCATGTAGTATCTACTATGTATGTGTTTGGACACTTCTGGCGCTATCATAGTTTCACCACTATTTGTTCACAGTCCTATCTCTTGCAGTCGTTAACTATATCTATAATAATGATATAAAGTAAAGAGCTGGCTTATGCACGTACGGTATAGAAAAATTGTTGACGCATCATCACGTCTCATCTATGACTAATTAATTGAAATTTTGCTTATAGATTTCAATAACCAAGATGGTTATAGGCTATTCTCAATTCTTCAAAATTCATTACGACAAGTTTTCATTTTGTCAAGTTTAAATAAATCCGCGAAGCACGGGCTCTGCTAGTACACTATAAATAGACCAGAAAGTGGGTTATGTTCCATACACTTGAATTCAGGTTCCTTTCTGTTCAACATTTGAAAACAAAAAAATACTTATTCAGATTATATACAAATCAAATTAAATAACAAAAATAACACTCACTAATCTCTTGAAATCGTCAAATAATGATCAACTTTGAAAATTATGATATACTCTAGTTTAGGAGGATTATCATGTCATGACAAATCAGATTATATGTTGATCAAATCGATTAAATTGTCTATCTAGATAAAAATTCTCGCGATGATTGATTACACAGCTGGAAATAATTCTGTCTCTCTCCCACACAGGCACACGCATTCTGTTATCGAGAGACGACGAAATGCTCATCTGTTTTCCAAGGATGAATTATCCTTTAATGTCGTTCAGCGAGATTTCCAAGAATGAGACCTAGTGCAATCGAATCTTTATATCATAAAACTACTATGTCCAAATTTTGTGAAATAGTGAGAGCCCTTTTCGAGATGGTTATTCATGAAAAAGTAGCCAGATATAAAAAATCTGGTGTGGGACACTCACACAACTTTCCTTGCTCATATTTGAAACTACGATCAGACTTCTGTTATGTGTATATATAATTGTTTTCAGAGTACTTTTCCTTTGTGTAAACTGTGAAATTTGATGATTTTTGTAGCCGTCATTTTTGTAAAGTCGTTGAAACAGCTGTCTACAGATGAAATAACTCGACTATGTGTGTTTATGAACTGCGCTACCTACCTACCTCATGCACGAGAA
>NW_024088820.1:0-6015 GCF_014356525.2 Nilaparvata lugens | reverse complement strand
ATGATTTTTGTAGCCGTCATTTTTGTAAAGTCGTTGAAACAGCTGTCTACAGATGAAATAACTCGACTATGTGTGTTTATGAACTGCGCTACCTACCTACCTCATGCACGAGAAGGAGGTTACTAAGTAACACAATTGATAGTCATCATCTGAACTTGATACACAACACTATTGGTTGAATGGGCAGCATTGATATATCATCATACAGCAATAGACTGGCTTCTCCACACATCTGTGTAATCACTTGTCAGCTGATTTATGATGAATATTCTACAGTCTGATTTTTACTCTAATATTGGCGTATGAAGGAGGCTCCTTTTTCCTTTTGTACTAGTAGTTCTGTGAACAGTAGACCTCACGCAGTATTCTCATCCACAAGTACCTGATTGAAACTAAAGACCTTATGGAAATACAGCAATAGACTGGCTTCTCCACACATCTGTGTAATCACTTGTCAGCTGATTTATGATGAATAATTCTACAGTCTGATTTTTACTCTAATATTGGCGTATGAAGGAGGCTCCTTTTTCCTTTTATATTATCCTTGAAATGCAAAATTTTCAAAAACCTTGCATATACGTCGACGCGCACTTAAAAAAAGAACATACCTGTCAAATTTCATGAAAATCTATTACCGCGTTTCGCCGTAAATGCGCAACATATAAACATTTAAACATTCAAACATTAAGAGAAATGCCAAACCGTCGACTTGAATCTTAGACCTCACTTCGCTCGGTCAACTAAACATTTGGAATTAATCTCAAGATAGTAAACATCTCCATTATAAGAACCTCGTCACCATAAAAAAGATTTGACTATTTCTGCTTAAAATATTCACTTATTTACATTTTTCCGCAACTTGTTCCCAAGATATGATTCCGGTCATTTCATAGAACATGACCTAGAAACCCTTGTGAATGAGTTTTCTCTTGAATCATTTAACAGGGATCTACTTGAATACATGTTTGAATCAAGCAAGTTATTTTCATCATTCTTCCCCTGGGCGAATGTATCAAATCATAGTGTTGTGTATCAAGTTGAGATGATACTGTATCATATTGGTTTGATATGGTTGTATCATGTTGTGGTTGTTCCTGTTCGATAGTGAGGTCCACGTTATAATAGCTGTATTTGATCAACATTGGTGTTGCTAACCTTGTCTATCATTCCACAAAGCAAATAGCGAATGTATCAAATCATCGTGTTGTGTATCAAATTGGGATGATACTGTATCATACTGTGTTGACACTGTATCATGTTGTGGTTCTCCTTGTTCTATAGTGAGGTCCACGTAATAATGGCAGCATCTGATTAACATTTGTTTTGCTGTCCTTGTCTATCATTCCACAAAGCAGATAGCGAATGTATAAATCACAGTGTTGTGTATCAAGTTGAGATGATACTGTATCATATTGTGTTGACACTGTATCATGTTGTGGTTGTTCTTGTTCTATAGTGAGGTCCACGTTATAATAGCAGTATTTCATCAACATTGGTGTTGCTATCCTTGTCTATCATTCCACAAAGCAGATAGCCAATGTATCAAATCATAGAGTAATGTATCAGGTTGGGATGATACTGTATCATATTTGTTTGATACTGTAACATGTTGTGGTTGTTCTTGTTCTATAGTGAGGTCCACGTTATAATGGCAGCATCTGATTAACATTGGTGTTGCTATCCTTGTCTATCATTCCACAAAGCAGATACCGAATGTATCAAATCATCGTGTTTTGTATCAAATTGGGATGATACTGTATCATATTGTGTTTAGAATTGAGTGGGAAGACGGACAGACGACGTAATAGAGTACGATGGAGAATAGAAAGAGATTCAGGAAGAATGGAAGAGAAAACACATCAAAACAGAAATGAAAAAGTAATAAACACGAGAAACGGACCTGAACACTCGTGGAGATGCTCGTAAAAGAGATGGTTCTCCTTCTATGTGATCTTCTTCTTCTTCTTCTTCTTCTTCTTCATCCTCTTCTTCTTCTTCTTCTCTTCTTCTTCTTCTTCTTCTTCTTCTTCTTCTTCTTCTTCTTCTACATCTTCTTCTACTCTCTCTACTTCTCTGGAAATGGTCATAAAAAAGCTGTTTCAACTCAAGACTGTTGCAAACAGAGAAAATTCAGTAGTTTTTTCATCATTTCTTTCGCAAACTTTTCTAGTTTCCCATTTCTCAGAACATTTTTCTCACAAGTTTTCACTTGTCTCTTTCATTTATCTCATATATATACGGTTGTGTGTTGATGGGGAGGATATTATTTTAGATCCTTTGCAGACAGTCGACAATATTATTTGTTGAAACACCCCCAATTTATATGGTTACATCACAATATTATATTTCATCGGAATTCTAATTGTATTCAATCTTCATTCTCATTGATTGATTTCCCATACTTGTGAAATTCGTTGAATGATAATATATTATTATTAACATATATTAAACAAATGTTACAGCTGTTATATAGCTATGGTGAATGTGATATTTTCGAGCTCAAAATTTAAGTGTTTTTATTCTTTATTTGTGAATTTTTATAGTTTGTTCATGTTTTTAAGAAACTTTTATTATTAACATCCAAATTTAAAATTGTTTTGTTATTCTATTTATATTTTAGATTGTGATTTGGTGTAGAAATTTGAATGGACAAACCTATAATATTTGGACAATTAAAAACTAAATTAGGAAATTGAAGAAGTTTTAGGCAATAGCCTGTTTTTCTTTTCCGATTCTTGTATTTTTTTTTGCTAACCTTATAAATAAATATTATTATTATTAGCTATATAGACTACATTTTATCTTAAACTAGCTGACCCGGCGAACATCGTACCACCAAATAGTTAATGCATCTCATGACAAACTTTAGCTGGATGCACACCTGAGGAGGCGCGATGCGGCATTTTGCATCCAAGTGTTCCTTGCTTATTGGTTTTGAATAGCAGATGCTATTATTCATATAATCAATTTTGATGGATTTTTGACCGAGCGAAGTGAGGTCTAAGATTCAAGTCGACGGTTTGGCATTTCTCTTAATGTTTAAATGTTTATATGTTGCGCATTTACGGCGAAACGCGGTAATAGATTTTCATGAAATTTGACAGGTACGTTCTTTTTTTAATTGCGCGTCGACGTATATACAAGGTTTTTGGAAATTTTGCATTTCAAGGATAATATAAAAGGAAAAAGGAGCCTCCTTTATAGAATATGATGCAATTGATAACATGAAATAATTGACCGGACAAAGTGAGGTCTAGGAATCAAGTTGATGGTTTGGCATTTCTCTTGATGTTCAAATGTTTTGTTTGAATGTTTAAATGTTCATATGTTGAGCATTTATGAGGTCTAGGAATCAAGTTGATGGTTTGGCATTTCTCTTGATGTTCAAATGTTTTGTTTGAATGTTTAAATGTTCATATGTTGAGCATTTATGGCGAAACCTGGTAATAGATTTTCATGAAATTTGACAGGTATGTTCCTTTTTCAATTGACCGTCGATGTATATACAGGGTTTCTGGAAATTTTGCATTTCGAGGATAATATAAAAGGAAGAAAGAGCCTCCTTCATACGCCAATATTAGAGTAAAAATCAGACTATAGAATTATTCATCATAAATCAGCTGACAAGTGATTACACAGATGTGTGGAGAAGCCAGTCTATTGCTGTATTTTCATAAGGTCTATAGTTTCAATCAGGTACTTGTGGATGAGAATACTGCGTGAGGTCTACTGTTCACAGAACTACTAGTATTTTTATATCTGGTTTCCTGGTTATTTATGTTCAACGGAACTCGAAAACGGCTCTTACGATTTAACATAGTCGGTTTATAATATAAAAATTCGATTGCACTAGGTCTCATCCCTGGGAAAACTCGCTGAAGGACATGAAAAGGATAACAATCATACATCCTTGGAAAAACAGATGACAATTTCGTCGTCTGTCAAAACAGAAGATGCGTGTGTGGTAGAGAAACAGATTCATTTCCAGCTGTGTAATCAATAAGCGAGAAATATTATCTAGCTAGACAATTTGATCGATTTGATCAACTTAGTCTGATTTGTTGACATGACATTATAATCATTCTAAACTAGAGTATATCATAATTTGATGGGCGTGCTCGCTTTGGGGTGGAGGTCAAGCGGATTTTGTTGGCGGGTCTGCGGGGGTAGCGTGTGGTTGGCGCTTGGAACTGGTCTGGTGGGCTGTGTGAATGTTGTATGAATGATTCTATTAATAATTCCTTTTTTTTTACTATTGTTTCTTGAATTATATCATTGATTTTTTTTTTTTTTTTTTAGTCTAAATGCAGATTGACTGTTTTGTTCCAACTATGTTTCTATTTTGTAGCTATATTATTTAATGTATTTCTATTTATATATTAAGTTACTCTGTATTTTTTTTCAATTGCATTTGTTATGTTGAGGTTGAGTGGTAGAGAGGACTTAAAAGTCCTAACTCCGCCTAATAAAGAATTTTTTCATTTCATTTCATTTCATAATTTTCAAAGTTGGTCATTATTTGACAATTTCAAGTGATCAGTAAGTGTTATTTGTAAATAATCTTGATTAGAACATTTTTGTTTTCAAATGTTTGAACTGAAAATTTATCCTGAGTTTAAGTTCATATCTGGACTATTTATAGTGTATAAATCAAAATTCGGGGAAGAAAGAGTTTTGGGCTGTGCCTGTTAGTCCTTCCCCAAACATTTTAAAGAATTGTGTTCTATTTATCTATATAATAAGAGAGAGTAGGGTTGTGTTTGTTCGTGTGTTCGTTTGTTCGTTTGTTCGTTTGTTCGCATCAAAACATGTCAACTTGTGGATTGCATACCGGAAAAACGGGAATGATTTAGATCTCCAAATTTTGAACATAGATTCTAAAAATATCAATCTCGTGCACCTGGAAGCCCAAATTTCAATTCTCCTTCTAGATTTTTCAGGAATTATGTTCAAATTCATCTATGCTACCGTAGGCTACATGAGGTTCCATAGCCCAAAGTGTGTTTTTTATGAGCAGGTTATAATGGTGTTATAAGACTACAATTTACGAACGTCTGTGTAGCGCAGCGGTAAAACGCTTGCTTACGGAGCAATAGGTTCTCGGTCCGAATCCCGATGCTTCCCATTTTTTTTGTTCTTAATTTTTTTCCCTCGAAACGTATTATTATCAATTATTTTTTGAAGGAATTTGTTATCATTATTATTAAACTTGGATTTTATCAAATAATATTTTTAATGTAAAATTTGGCACCAGTACAATGAATTGGACATAGTCTTCATGCTGTAGGCCTATAATTGAATTTCATAAGAAAAACATGAATAGATCACAATAAAATAAGTAATAATTTATATTATTCAGTTATAATGTACTATCAGAACAGAATTCCCAGTGAAACGAGTATTTTAGGTATTGTTTGGAATTGGGAAAACAAAAGGCTGCCTGATTCAAATTGAGGAGGATCCTAATCGAACTAAAATTTATTGATGTATTGGAAAAATCATATGATTCTGTGAGGTTTCAAGTATTATGTATCTTCAGTTTTCTTACTATAATAAAGGAAAGAACTGGCTTATACACGTAAGGAATAGGGAATTATGTTTGACGCATCATCACGTCTGAAATATACTCAACTGATTAATTTGAAATTTTGCATATAGATTCTTCATTAACCGAGGATGGTTATAGGCCTATTTTCAAATTTCGAATTTTTTATTTTGCAGTTTTAAAATAGACCCTTGCGAAGCACGGGTTACCTACTAGTCAATAAATAAATAACGAGCGAAGATTGGTGCCCTTATCATCATCAACAAAAATCAACAGTTGACATAAGATCAGTAATACCGGATGACTTGAATCAGCTGTCCCTAGAATAACTGTATTTACTGTTAGTGGAAGCACAGAGAAACAATAGCATGAGTAGGTATTCCATGGTATAGGGCGTTTATGTCGCAACTTTTACTGTTATCTCAAGCCGATTACTGTTGATTATTTTCGATTTTTACAGTTTTTTGACC
>NW_024088819.1:0-5823 GCF_014356525.2 Nilaparvata lugens | reverse complement strand
CATGGTAAGCCATACATAGTGGAGTAGGTCAATTTCCACACAGAAACACTAAACATTAGAGACACATTATAAGAATTTTTGTAACTAACTATTGTATGTAATTGTAATTTATCTATTATTTTGTGAATGGAATGTGTTTAGTTGGGAAATAAACATTTATTTATTTATTCATTTGATATATAGGGTGTCCCACGAGAGGTTTACACGTTTAATTTTATATTACGTGTCCATTCATGCACCGACCCTTTTTAAATTTTACACAGTCTACAAAGGTAGGTTCTAAAAATATTCTGTGAAAATTTCAACTCCCCAACCTCCCTAGAAACAAAATGACGGCATATTGAAAAACGATACTTTAAAAACATTAAAAAGGTGTTTTTGGTTTTATAAAATATGTTTATTGTTTCACTTTAGGGCAATATGACTCTTGAATAAAAAAACTAGAACAGATCCTAATGAAAAACCTTAAAATCCAAAATTATTCAAATTGAAATCCATCCACAGCAACACACTGATAACAGCGCTTAAGAAATGATTCGTAAGCTCTTACAAAGAAACTCCACGGTATCCGGAGAAGTGCCTCTTCTATTGATTGTTTTAGTTCCTCATAATTATTGAAGCTATGGATATAAAATTTTTCCATCACGTAACCCCATAAAAATAAGTCACAAACAGTTAATCTGGTGATCGGAGTGGCTAATCTAAAAAATCACATCCACGACCAATCCAACGGCCATGAAGTTTGTCATTTACTAATTGCTTGACATGATTTGCCAAATGAGGTGGAGCACCATCTTGTTGGAAGATTGCTTGATCCATTTTTGGTACCATCAAATGAGCCAAGACTACCGCAAGAAAGTAAAGAAATCAGATAATAACTCATGAAAGTAGTTCTTATAGGAAGCGAATGGGTAAAATTTTCAATATGTCTCCATTTTGTTTCTACGAAGGTTAGGGAGCTGAAATATTTCCAGAATATTTTCAGAACCTACTTTGTAAACTGTGTAAAATTTAAAAAAGTTCGGTACATGAATGGGCACGTAATATAAAATTAAACGTGTAAACCTCTTCGTGGGACACCGTGTATATCATTTAACAATATGCCTACTCTTAATATCCGAAAAAAAGAAACGATAGCCTGTGTACAGACTTGAGCGTCACGAACATGCACATTTCACTGATGCTTATTATATCTGTACCTCTGGTAGAGTTACTGGAAAGGAGTTTCTGAGTATTCTGAGTGTATAAGCCAGTATATATTGTAATCTACATAAATAAAGCACTCAATCAATCAATATCTTACTATTTCGGTAAAAATACAGATATAATCAGCTGATGAAAAGTGAAATGCGCGTGTTCTTGGAGCTCAAGTCTGTACGCAGGTAAACAGTAATGACTTTTGTGAAAAATAAGAACAGTATATCGTTCTTTGCTTTCCATGATCATAAAGTTCAAATGTTAGTGAATGAGTAATGAGTAAAATCGATGTACGTGTTGGACACTCACCTCCCAATAATAACGTAGCTGACATAGCCACTGGAAATCGTCATCAACAATTACATTCTTATCGATAAGTCCTTGCACAACATCTCTTGCGTGAACGTCGATTACAACCAGGGCTCCTGTTGACATTTTCAACTATTAAAACATAAAAAAACTAATACAATGAGCTGAATATTGCACTAGAGTAATACCTTCGTCCCCATGACACGATCAAATATTTGACCAAAGATTTTTGATATTCAAAACTCTTTTTTTTAAAGATTACGTCCCAAGAACTCCAGTTATGGATTATAAGAAAATCAAGTCAATAATTTCACATGATACTTAATCAACACTAAGTAAATCAAACCTAGAATTGATTTAAAAGGAACTCTTGTACACCATAAATACTGTATCAACTTAATATGTTTTCATAGTATCTTACGTCACAAGGACGGGAAGGGGCCTTTTGCAGGCGAGAATGATGTTTCTAGTCGAGGCGTTAGCCGAGACTAGAATTTCATTCGAGCACTGCAAAATACATTCACGTCCAAGTAACGTACACTATTTTTTGTCATAATAATCTAAAGAAGAATGATTGAGAAATAGAAAACATTACCTACTTGTGCTGAAGTTACTAAATGAACATAACCTAGTTTAAAGATTTAATCAGGCATTTTGTGGAAGTTGACAAAACTTCCACCTGGAGTGCTGAAGGTGTTTTTTTTTGTAGCAGTTTTGCTGTTCCTATTTCGGAACTAGGAAACATACACGACTGTAAAGAATACATATGGTTTCATTACAGTAGAGTATGCTGTAATGAAAGTCATATGTTTATTTGTTCTGCAAACAGCTGTTTACCGGCTTGATTTCATGCATGGAAAACAGCTGAGATTGAATGACTATGACAAAAAATATTTTTCAATGGTGGAAGTATTTCCCCTGTACTGTTTACGAATGATTAATGATAATTATTTCTATGTACGTATTGGCAACGCGACTTTTGTCTCCAAACATTTTGTGAAACATTGCACTTGATGAAGATCAAATTCTCTATGTTTATGGCTCAATTGAACTTTATCATCAATCGATTGAATCTCTTGATCAAACAATTCGGCAATTCTTCAATGGATTTTGGGCTTGAAAATGTTTTTTTCAAAAATTGAACGTTTTATTGGAATATTACATATATTAACTATTATTTCATACGAGTACCTTATGAAAAATAAGTACTGGAAGTACTGGTTTTTTTTAAAAATCATTTCCCATTACAACTGACAACTTCTCGATTTAAAACCGTATGCTCTCAAATTGAAATGATACTTTCTCAATAATTCACTATTCTCAATTACAAGTGACTATTACTTCTCAAATACAATTGACTATTCTCATTTACATCTGACGTTTTCTCAAATACAAATGACTATTCTCAATTACAATTGATACTTTCTCAAATACAGTTGGAAAAGGTGTAGAGCTCCCAGCCTAGTTTTGTCCCAGCCTAGCTACAGCCTGTTCTTTTTGTAAATTCATCATCTGTATTGGGTTGAATAATTTTTAAACACTATTCAACAGGCAGTGAATGGGGAATGCCTTGTCTACAATATACTGCATATTTTTGTGTGGACACTGGACGAGCCGAGACATGATAAATATGGACGGCCTGTCGACCGTCCATAGAAAGTCGCGTGATTTGGTCTACTAGTGTGTACTTAGTTCGACATAAGACAAATTTTCATTATTTTTTGAATAATTTACAAACCATAATTACCCATATTTACAAACCATATTACCCATAATTTACAAACAATAATTTACCCAGTGTGATCCGTATCTGCGTGGACAGTTTTCCACGCACCAACAGAATGATCTTGTCGATCTGTGTGTTGCAGACTTGCAGATAGTTTGTCAGCCCCGCTCCGCCCGCTGAGCTGTTGATGGCCGCGTGCACTTCCGATGTCCAAAATGTGCTCGACACACACAACACAGTCTGACCCGGCCAGTCCATTACCCAGCTGTCTCGCTCTGTGCACGGGTATGCCCCATTGCATCCGCAACCGTCTAAAAAAAGTCATTTATTCATACAATTATTAGTCAATTAGTGATTTCCCAACTATCTACCGAGATGGAGTCATCATTTTTACAGTAAGAACATCACGTAAATCGGCATTAACATTAGTCAAGTTTTATTTAATCCAAGAACAGGAACTGAGATTCTTGTCAGACCTGCTGAGCTTAAACGTTTTATAAGAGTCAGCATAACATGACCATTTTTTTTAAATGGCGAAATAAATGGTTTGATTTGATTTTCATTTCATGTAGAAAAATACAGAACAAGGAAAGAGGACATACCTGGTAGATACTTTTCTTCATAGCTTTTTCGAGGATGAGCAGCCATTTTTCGACCTGCCCCCTGGCGGCCGCCGTAGAAATGACGTTGACCAACTGAACCACTTCGCCTTCACTGGAGCGCATCGCTGTAATCTCCAGGTCTTCCGTGAAATTCAGCTTGGCAATTCCCTCGAAACACTTCTTCAAATGCGGCTGAACACTGTAAATGGCAAAAATTTGATCAGATACCTAAATTACAAATCAATCTGCTCTGTTGATTATCAATCTTCTAATTTTGTTTTTCAATATTATTATACAGGGTGTCTCACCAAGGTTGTAACAGCCGTTGACCATAGATTTTACTCGACATTTCTAACAAAAAATGTTCGGTAAACTTTTTTCCTATCGACCTTAGTTTTCGAGATATATCGATTTTTCAATATTTTCAGAATATGCCTACTTCCGGTCATTGAATACTCAATAACTCGTAAACTACTGGTCGAATTTCAATTTCAGGGGTATTGTTGGGAAGAGAAAACAAATTCAAACAAGATGAGTGTAATTTTATTTGCTGTTAGATATTTTGTAGTTTTTTAATAGGGCTTAAACTTGAAAATTTCGATTCTTCAAATTCAAAGTCAAATTTCAAACAGTTTTTTCTCCAGGTAATTATAGAGGTTTCAACATTTCAAAAACTTTTTCATTTCATTAGCTTTCGAACGAGTATAAATTCGAAAAGGTAAGTTCCATGATAAAGTGTTCAAAACTGCTAATATCTGGAATGAACACCTTCAAAATGAGGAAATTCACAAACAAATGCATCAAGTGATGATCCTAAGGGTGAAATCAGTTTAAGCCCTAATAAAAAAACTACAAAATATCTAACAGCAAATAAAATTACACTAATCTTGTTTGAATTTATTTTCTCTTTCCAACAATACCCTTGAAATTAAAATTCGACCAGTAGTTTTCGAGTTATTGAGTATTTAATGACTGGAAGTAGGCATATTCTGAAAATATTGAAAAATCGATATATCTCGAAAACTAAGGTCGATAGGAAAAAAGTTTACAGAACATTTTTTGTCAGAAATGTCGATTACAATCTATGGTCAACGGCTGTTACAACCTTGGTGGGACTCCCTGTATACTGAATCATTTAGCATCACACAAGTTCCAGAAAAGTACAATATTCCAATTCACTAGTTCTCTATCACTAATTAATATAAGTTGTAAGTAAAATACTCTGATGTGGAAAATAGCACTCAGTGTTCAATGTGACATGTTACTTGCTGGTGTTGCACATTTTCAAGTCCCAATAGAAATTGAGTTTCAATTGAAAATGTGCAACATCAGCAAGAAATAGGAGTCATCACATCAATAACGTGATTGCTATTTTTCAGATAGGAGTATTTTACAAACAACTTCCTGAAATCAATGATGGAATTATTCTAATCGAAGTACAATCAACATGTTTTTGCAAATTCAAATGAACTTAGCCTATATCATGTAACTTATTCTCATTTGATATTATAGAATATTCTTCGACTGTGGCCGTTGCCACCTATTTGGAAACCAAGTGCAACACTACAAGAAGCTGTGATAAGAATGAATGAAAATTGAATGACTCAGGTCTGGTGTCGCAATTTTCAATTGATCACGCTGCACACGGGGATAATAGAAGCTCCACTAGCTCGTTCGGGAATACGGAATTAGAAATGCCATATACATTCAAGTCCGGACATTTCAGATAACGCGGTTCCGCGAATGCTTGTGGTACCGTAGCTACTTCCATAGAGAAACAATAGCGTAAGTAGGTATCCCATGGTATAGGGCGTTTATGTCGCAACTTTTACTCTTATCTCAAAGCCGAATGATCTACTGTGATTATTGTCGAATTTTCTGTTTTGTGATGAATAATAAATCATATATCGAGTGAACTGGCTGGCTTAGGTCTGGTGTCACAGTTTCAGGCGCAGCTGATCAATTTCAGGGCCTCTGAAGCGACTGCTT
>NW_024088818.1:0-2177 GCF_014356525.2 Nilaparvata lugens | reverse complement strand
CAATTTTCATGATTTCATGATGGTGTTACATCATGGATTTTCGAGAAAAAAAAATTTCAATTTTTCATGATTTTCATGATGGTTAGCCTACATCATGGATTTTCTGAGATTTACATCATGGATTTTCGAGAAAATAAAAAATTTCAATTTTCATGATTTTCATGATGGTGTTACATCATGGATTTTCGAGAAAATAAAAAATTTCAATTTTCATGATTTTCATGATGGTGTTACATCATGGATTTTCTGAGATTACATCATGGATTTTCGAGAAAAAAAAATTTCAATTTTCCATGATTTTCATGATGGTGTTACATCATGGATTTTCTGAGATTACATCATGGATTTTCGAGAAAATAAAAAAATTCAATTTTTCATGATTTTCATGATGTTAGCCTACATCATGGATTTTCTGAGATTTACATCATGGATTTTCGAGAAAATAAAAAATTTCAATTTTTCATGATTTTCATGATGGTTAGCCTACATCATGGATTTTCTGAGATTACATCATGGATTTTCGAGAAAATAAAAAATTTCATTTTTCATGATTTTCATGATGGTGTTACATCATGGATTTTCGAGAAAATAAAAAATTTCAATTTTTCATGATTTTCATGATGGTGTTACATCATGGATTTTCGAGAAAAAAAAAATTTCAATTTTTCATGATTTTCATGATGGTTAGCCTACATCATGGATTTTCTGAGATTACATCATGGATTTTCGAGAAAATGAAAAATTTCAATTTTTCATGATTTTCATGATGGTTAGCCTACATCATGGATTTTCTGAGATTACATCATGGATTTTCTGAGATTACATCATGGATTTTCGAGAAAAAAAAAATTTCAATTTTTCATGATTTTCATGATGGTTAGCCTACATCATGGATTTTCTGAGATTACATCATGGATTTTCGAGAAAATAAAAAATTCAATTTTTCATGATTTTCATGATGGTTAGCCTACATCATGGATTTTCTGAGATTTACATCATGGATTTTCGAGAAAATTTACATCATGGATTTTCGAGAAAATAAAAATTTCAATTTTTCATGATTTTCATGATGGTTAGCCTACATCATGGATTTTCTGAGATTTACATCATGGATTTTCGAGAAAATAAAAATTTCAATTTTTCATGATTTTCATGATGGTGTTACATCATGGATTTTCGAGAAAATAAAAAATTTCAATTTTTCATGATTTTCATGATGGTTAGCCTACATCATGGATTTCCTGAGATTTACATCATGGATTTTCGAGAAAATTTTTTCATGATTTTCATGATGGTTAGCCTACATCATGGATTTTCTGAGATTTACATCATGGATTTTCGAGAAAATAAAAAATTTCAATTTTTCATGATTTTCATGATGGTTAGCCTACATCATGGATTTTCTGAGATTTACATCATGGATTTTCGAGAAAATAAAAATTTCAATTTTTCATGATTTTCATGATGGTTAGCCTACATCATGGATTTTCTGAGATTTACATCATGGATTTTCGAGAAAATAAAAAATTCAATTTTTCATGATTTTCATGATGGTTAGCCTACATCATGGATTTTCTGAGATTTACATCATGATTTTCGAGAAAATAAAAATTTCAATTTTTCATGATTTTCATGATGGTTAGCCTACATCATGGATTTTCTGAGATTTACATCATGGATTTTCGAGAAAATAAAAATTTCAATTTTTCATGATTTTCATGATGGTGTTACATCATGGATTTTCGAGAAAATAAAAAATTTCAATTTTTCATGATTTTCATGATGGTTAGCCTACATCATGGATTTTCTGAGATTTACATCATGATTTTCGAGAAAATAAAAAATTTCAATTTTTCATGATTTTCATGATGGTTAGCTACATCATGGATTTTCGAGAAAATAAAAAATTTCAATTTTTCATGATTTTCATGATGGTTAGCTACATCATGGATTTTCTGAGATTTACATCATGGATTTTCGAGAAAATAAAAATTTCAATTTTTCATGATTTTCATGATGGTTAGCCTACATCATGGATTTTCTGAGATTTACATCATGGATTTTCGAGAAAATAAAAATTTCAATTTTTCATGATTTTCATGATGGTTAGCCTACATCATGGATTTTCTGAGATTTACATCATGGATTTTCGAGAAAAAAAAATTTCAATTTTCATG
>NW_024088817.1:0-8604 GCF_014356525.2 Nilaparvata lugens | reverse complement strand
CTGTACCTGAGAGCTAGAAGGATTTTAGAATAGGGAAAGTGAAGAGAAAGTAGAGAAAGGATGCCACAGTCTAGAAACTTCGGCGAGGAAGTCCTCAAGCTGTACCTGAGAGCTAGAAGGATTATAGAATAGGGAAAGCGAAAGAAAGTAAGAGAAAGGATGTCGCAGTCTACCAACTTCGACAAGGACGAACTCAAGCTGCACCTGAGCTCTCTAGGCAAAGGATTGGGCTTTTCCTACTTGGAATTACAGCAAGTCAGAAACTGCTAAGCGAATTTAAAATACAGGGCCACTCTATGGTATGAAAACTAAGCAAGGAAAATTTACCATGAATGATAATAATCTCTCTACAAGGATAAAAATTAATCGAGAAAACTTTTCTCAAAAAGAACAGGGATTTTCCCATAAGAATAAAAATCAATTGAGAAAAACTATTCTTAAAAAGAACAGGGATTTCCCTACAAGAATAAAAATTCAATGGAGAAAAATTACTCTTTAAACTGAAGGCCACCTTACTACAGAGAAGGAAAAATATACGGACTACCAGTCCTGACATACAATTACCTGAATCGACGTGGATACTGATACGGAGAATAGCGAACCAATTCCCACTTCCCATATTAAACTTGAACGTTGTGAAGCGACAGAGTCGAGACTTATGAATTAAGTACTCAAAAATAACCGCTACAAGAGCTAGTTAAATTTCCCACTTAACTGTTTGTAGCACAAACTTAAGATCCCTTACAGGTTTCAAAACCAAGGATAACTCGTTCACCCCCAGTGATACAATTTGGAGAATAGCGACAAGAAAGAAAATCCCCAAGGGAGTTCTAACTTCGAGTTGTCAGAACTTGTCCTACAATATTCTATATTAACGCAAAATAGAATAATTCCCCTATACTAATTAGTATCGGGAAAGTCGTAAGGAGAGGAGATTCGCGACCCGATCTCACGCTCAACCACCGAACAACTGCTTCTCTCCCAGGTCTTCTTGAAGCAGCACCGGGGTCGCTGAAAATTAGGAGGCCGGGGGAAAAGAGATTGCCGACCAATGGGAGTCTGAAAAGACGATCACGCCACTGGTCATGTGACAGGGTTTGACTCAGCTGCTCCTGATGTTAAGGGTGCAGCTAATGATGACAATGATACTAATTACTACACTGAATCAGGCCGGTAAACAATATTTCTCACCAGAAATTACAAGAAGAACGATACTGACTCAACTCGGTAGTTGCCTATCACTTTGATGATATGGCTGCTGCTGCTGCAATACTAAATACGAGAACGCTCAGAGTGGTAAACAAGATCTGGAAATCTCTGGTTATGATGAATCTGTTGCTGATGATTTATAGGGGTTGACGGCGATGATGATGATGTACATACACAACTACAAGTCCAACTAAATATATCTGGCAGTCGACCCTATATTTATTCTAAAATAGAATAAATTCGCTAAATCATACATTAGACAACGGCTCTACATCCGTCACAAAAATTCACTTTCTGACAGCCCACTCCTACTAAGGGGGGGGGGGGGGTGGCGATGAGAAGAAAATACAGCATCTGAGATACCGGTTGAATCCGTGTCGAACCCATGACTACACACCTGAAGTTCAGCGCTCAAGAAAACAAGAAGGAAGTGAGAGAGAGAAGATAACAGGACGAATAAAGAGAAAGATGAAAGAAGAGTGTCAAGCTGAAAAGAAGAAGAATAATTAGTGCAGTAGGTCAGGATTCTTGAAGCCACAAGATAAGCATGACCTAATGCTGAAAAAGAAACAGCCTGTTGCTCCAACGATTATAACAGCAATTAGCAATAGACCTCATCGCTTGTTATCTCCATAACACAATAACGACAGCTCCTAGCCGACAGCGACACAGGTATGGAGTAATCTGAAAAGAAAGGAAAAGTAAAACGGCGCACCACACCTGTGAAGAATGAAGAGAAAAAGATGAAAGAAGAAAAGAGAACCATTCACTCCTCATATGGAACACATTAGGAGTCTACCTAGTACTGCTCCTACACTCGAGCACCTTGAAATGCACATTCGGCAACCCGCTCCACACATCAGCAATACTACCTATCTCTTTCGCTCTTCTCCATCGGCTCCTGTACTGTTGACCGTGGAATACAATGAATTGTTATCAAAATCATTCACCCCTGATCTCCTTATCTCGAAACGGATTTTCAATTCTCCTTTCCCACTGAATTTGCTAATGCTACGGCGATTTTCAATTGAATGAGTTAGACTACCGCCTGAGTTAACTCTATTCAACATGCATCCCTCTCTATGAAGAAATCGTGAAAGTACATCCCGTACCACAACTTTATCCTGCCTATTCTTAATATTTAAAGCATTCCCCTGCTTCCCTATATTTTTAGGACATGTATAAAGTTTAATAGATCCAACTCTTTTATGGAGTTTTACTTTGTTTAAATGTTCAAATATTCAAATGTTCGAATATTTACACATCTAAACATTGAAACATTTGAACATTTAAACATTTAAACATTCAAACATTCAAACATTTGAACATTTAAACATTCAAACATTTGAACATTTGAACATTTGAACATTTAAACATTTGAACATTTAAACATTTGAACATTTGAACATTTGAACATTTAAACATTCAAACATTTGAACATTTAAACATCTAAACATTTCAACATTCACACATTTGAACATTGAAACATTTAAACGTTTAAACATTTGAGCATTTAAACATTGAAACATTTAAACATTTGAACATTCAAACATTAGAACATTTAAAAATTTAAACATTTGAACATTTGAACATTTGAACCTTGAACATTAAACATTTGAACATATGAACATTTAAACATTTAAACATTTACACATTTAACATTTAAACATTTAAACATTTAAACATTCAAACATTTGAACATTAAACATATAAACATATAAACATTTAAACATTCAAACATTTAAATTAAACATTTAACATTAAACATTCAAACATTTGAACATTTAAACATTTAAACATTTGAACATTAAACATTTAAACATTTAAACATTTAAACATTTAAACATTTAAACATTTAAACATTAAATATTTAAACATTTAAACATTTAAACATTTAAACATTTAAACATTTAAACATTCAAACATTTAAACATTTGAACATTTAAACATTTAAACATTCGAACATTTGAACATTTGAGCATTTGAACATTGAAACATTTAAACATTTACACATTTGAACATTTAAACATTTGAACATTTGAACATTTAAACATTCAAACATTTGAACATTTAAACATTTAACATTTAACATTTAAACATTTAAATTAAACATTTAAACATTTAAACATTCAAACATTCAAACATCCAAACATTTAAACATTTAAACATTTAAACATTTAAACATTTAAACATTTAAACATTTAAACATTTAAACATTTAAACATTTGAACATTTAAACATTAAACATTTAAACATTTAAACTTTAAACATTTAAACATTTAAACATTCAAACATTTAAACATTTAAACATTTAAACATTTAAACTTTAAACATTTAAACATTTAAACATTTAAACATTTAAACATTTAAACATTTAAACATTTAAACATTCAAAATTTGAACATTTAAACATATAAACATAAACATTTAAACATTCAAACATTTAAACATTTACACATCTAAACATTTAAACATTTAAACATTTAAACATTTAAACATTAAACATTTAAACATTTAAACATTCGAACATTCGAACATTTGAACATTTAAACATTCAAACATTTAAGCATTTAAACATCTGAAATTTAAAAATTTGAACATTTAAACATTAAAAAATTTGAAATTTGAAAATTTAAAAATTTAAAAATGTAAAAATTCAAACATTCAAACATTTGAACATTTGAACATTTGAACATTTGAACATTTGAACATTTGACATTTGAACATTAAAACATTTGAACATTTAAACATTCAAACATTGAACATTTGAACATTTAAACATTTCAACATTCACACATTAAACATTGAAACATTCAAACGTTCAAACATTTGAGCATTAAAGAAGAGCATGCAATAGCTAAACTACCCCTATTCATGTGTATATCTACAGCATTAATCCTGGCAGAAGATAAGAGTGACCACACAATGTCTTATAGAAGTGAAAATAGAAGGAGTAATATTCGAATATACTTTCCTGGTACTACCAGTTAAAGGTGTACCAATGATAATAGGCACTGATTTCCTACAGACCTTTTGAATCTGTCTAAATTTCTGCACACTAAAATTTCATGCAAGTCCTGAAATTACGACCACCGAAATTATTACACCTCTCAGTTTAAAAAGACATCCTGGAGAAAATCGGATTGTACAATTTGCATACCACATGGAAGGCGTTCCTAGGACTTGGGGAATCCACGAAATCGAAGAAACCATAGAGCATTTTGAAGTGTTGAGTTTAACAGCAACAAGCAACAATGTGATTGATAAGGATATCACCTCAGAAGAAATGTTGGGAAGATTACTGGATAAAATAAACTGTTGTACCGAGTGTGATTCAGATACCAAAAACAATGTAGCAAAAGTCTTCATTGAAAACAGAGACATCTTCTCAGAGCAGCTTGGTCTGGCCAAATACCTTGAATGCTGGCTCAACGTCAAGCCTCATGAAGCATATTATCGAAAATCCTATCCCATCCCATTCACATACCATCCGGCAGCTATAGCAGAGATAAATAGAATGCAAGAACTAGGGATTATTGAACCATCAAGCTCACAGTACAGCCTACCAATTGTATGTGTTGCTAAAAATGACGGTTCAGTGAGATTGTGTCTAGATGCCCGAGCACTTAATAGTATTTTGGAAGACGATCGCGAGGGTCCTGATCAAATAGAACAGGTGCTTCAAACCTTTAGTGGAAAAAACGTATACTCTACAATTGATCTAAGTGCAGGTTATTGGCAAGTCCAGATAGCACCAGAATCAAGAGATTATTTATTGTTTCTATTTGATGGAAGAAATTACTGCTCCACCCACCTAGTGTTCGGACTGAGGAATGCCTTGGCCATATTTATTCGTTGTTTTCGCCAAGCTGTAGGAGAGGATATTGCGGACTTCTGCACGCTTTACATGGATGATGGACTAATTTCTTCAGCGAATATTCAGGACCACTGTCAACATCTGAAAACAGTATTTCGCCATCTCATCAATTGCGGATTCGAAGTGAAACTATCAAAATGTGAGTTTTTTGCGTGACAAGTCAAGTATTTAGGACACATCATTACCCCGAACGGCATCTTCCAAGAAAGCAGTGAATTGGAAGCCATCAGAAAATTTCCCTCACCCACCAATCGCAAACAGCTACAAAAATTCATTGTATTTCTTCAATTCTACAAGCATTTCAACAGTCGCATGTCACATTATATGGCACGATTAAGTCATGTACTATCGGCAAACAAAGCATGGAAATGAACAGAGAAGGAAGAGAAAGTATTTCGAGAGTAAAGAGAAGCTTTCCTCGAAACAGTTGTCTTGTGTCACCCTGATATGAGCCAACCATTTTATATAAATGTAGATGCCTCAGATTCGCCATAGGAGTGGAAATATTATAGAAAAATGTAGAAGGAGACAAAGGACATTAGCCTTTTTTAGTAAAAACTGAATCCGGGCACAGAGACATTATTCAATTACAGAAAAAGACTGTTACTGTTGCTAGGAAACAAAATCTTGTCAACACCGACCACAAAGCTCTTACATTTTTTAAACAGCTACTAAAAACCATAATGGATTGTCAAGATGGTTTCTCGCCCTAAAGGAGTTCGACCTCGATCTCACACATTTACCAGGAAAGCAGAACCAAACAGCTGATTTTCTGTCATGAGAACTAGATGCTGCCTACTGTAATGACACAAATCTGAAATGCTATGTGATGGAAATGAATGAAAGCATGCCATACCCCGAGAATATTCAGCCTAGAGTTCACAAGAATACCCTGAAATCCAAGAGAATTCAGGATGCATGAAGAGAAGACCCCAAACTATCCCAAATCTTAGAATCATTGGAAAATCGATCATCTGAACCACCTGCTTACCTATGACAGTACACATGATACCGAGGATTCCTATTTCACCATACCACACCACAAAACTACAACTGGCAAATTATCATCCCAATAAAGATAGCTGAGGAAGTGATTAAAGAAACCCATGAAAGAATTGGTCATTTTGGAGTGAGAAAAAACGATACATACACTGAAAGAAGCATGCTATTTCAAAGGCATTCAAACATTTAAGCATTTAAACATCTGAAATTTAAAAATTTGAACATTTAAACATTAAAAAATTTGAAATTTGAAAATTTAAAAATTTAAAAATGTAAAAATTCAAACATTCAAACATTTGAACATTTGAACATTTGAACATTTGAACATTTGAACATTTGACATTTGAACATTAAAACATTTGAACATTTAAACATTCAAACATTGAACATTTGAACATTTAAACATTTCAACATTCACACATTAAAACATTGAAACATTCAAACGTTCAAACATTTGAGCATTAAAACATTTTAACATTCAAATATTCAAATGTTTGAAAGTTTAAATGTTTAAATGTTTGAATGTTCAAATGTTAAAATGTTTGAATGTTTAAATGTTTTAATGTTTAAATGTTTAAATGTTTAAATGTTTGAATGTTCAAATGTTTAAATGTTTTAATGTTTAAATGTTTAAATGTTTATATGTTTAAATGTTTAAATGTTTAAATGTTTGAATGTTTAAATGTTTAAATGTTAAAATGTTAAAATGTTAAAATGTTTAATGTTTAAATGTTTAAATGTTTAAATGTTTGAATGTTTAAATGTTAAAATGTTTGAATGTTTAAATGTTCAAATGTTCAAATGTTTTAATGTTTGAATATTTAAATGTCTAAATGTTTAGATGTGTAAATGTTTAGATGTCTAAATGTTTAAATGTTTGAATGTTCAAATGTTCAAATGTTTGAATGTTCAAATGGTTAAATGTTTAAATGTTCAAATGTTTAAATGTTTAAATTTTTAAATGTTTAAATGTTTAAATGTTTCAATGATTGAATGTTAAATGTTTGAATGTTTGAATGTTTAAATGTTTAAATGTTCAAATGTTCAAATGTTTTGATGTTTAAATGTTAAATGTTCAAATGATTAAATGTTCAAATGTTTAAATGTTTTAATGTATAAATATTAAAATGTTTTAAATGTTTAAATGTTAAATGTTCAAATGGTTAAATGTTTAAATGTTTAAATTTTTAAAGGTTAAATGTTGAATGTTTAAATGTTTAAATGTTTAAATGTTTAAATGTTGAATGTTCAAATGTTTAAATGTTTATATGTTTAAATGTTCAAATGTTTAAATGTTCGAATGTTTGAATGTTTAAATGTTTAATGTTTAAATGTTTTAAATGTTTTAATGCTTTAATGTTTGAATTTTTCAATGTTCAAATGTTTAAATGTTTAAATGTTAAATGTTCAATGTTTTAATGTTTGAATATTTAAATGTCTAAATGTTAGATGTGTAAATGTTTAGATGTGTAAATGTTTAAATGTTGAATGTTCAAATGTTTAAATGTTTGAATGTTCAAATGGTTGAATGTTTAAATGTTTAAATTTTTAAATGTTTAAATGTTTTAATGTTTAAATGTTTAAATGTTTTAATGATTGAATGTTTAAATGTTCGAATGTTTGAATGTTTTAATGTTTAAATGTTCAAATGTTCAAATGTTTTGATGTTTAAATGTTTGAATGTTTAAATGTTTAAATGTTTAAATGTTTAAATGTTAAAGTTTAAATGTTTAATGTTTAAATTTAAAGTTTAAATGTTTAAATGTTCAAATGTTTAAATGTTTAAATGTTCAAATGTTTTAATGTTTTAATGTTTAAATGTTTAAATGTTCAAATGCTCGAATGTTTAAATGTTTAAATGTTCAAATTTTCAAATGTTCAAATGTTTAAATGTTTAAATGTTTAAATGTTTAAATGTTTAAATGTTTAAATGTTAAAATGTTTTAATGTTTAAATGTTTGAATGTTCAATGTTCCAATGTTTAAATGTTAAATGTTCAAATGTTTGAATGTTTAAATGTTTAAATGTTCAAATGTTTAAATGTTCAAATGTTTAAATGTTCAAATTTTCAAATGTTCAAATGTTCAAATGTTCAAATGTTCAAATGTTTAAATGTTCAAATGTGATGGTCCAACCTGTTAATGATGTCTCCGCAGACTGCTCCAAGCACCGTCGAGCAAACAGGGAAACCCGCCACCCAATTGTCGTCCAATGTGGCTAGGAAACCATCATCCGCCGCCACCAACCTGGAAAAGCACAATATTACATTAGACTCTTCAGTTTGCTATGTTACCAATCATATGATGAACGATTCCATGAACGAATTCAAACTCATGCTCAGTCAAGCCTTGGCAGGGCAGACTAAAGAAATAGAAGCAAGCCATGAAGCTATCCAGGAAAACATCAAAACTGTCCAGGAAAATATCAAAACCGTCCAAGAAAATATCAAAACGGTCAGACAGGATGTCAAAACTATGGATGAAAAATTTTCTGACTTCAAAGAGGAAAGAGAAGTA
>NW_024088816.1:0-7194 GCF_014356525.2 Nilaparvata lugens | reverse complement strand
ATACATAATCATAAATAGCAGTGGAAAGATTCATTTATAGAACAGAAAGCCAGCTCATGAAAAATGCCAAGGTATATCTATTGTGAAATGTTTTAATACGAATTTCCTATTATTGTAGTGAAGGGCACTTAGTAATCGAATCCTGAAATGATTTAATTTACCTTTATTTTTTGAAGGTCGGTCATCCTCTCGACTGTGGTGGACCCTCTTGGATCCTCCCTCGCCGATAGAGATCTTGATCCTCCCGTCCGATGACCAGACATTCCTATGCCCATGACGGTCGGCCGCAGCGTTGAGGATCTTGAGACGCTCCGCAGTCAGATCCTCGCGAATGGTGACACTGGAACCCTTCAGCTTCCTCTTAGCGTCGAAGATCATCTTCCTGGTCCGGTAGCTGCAGAGTCGAACTATGATGGGTCGGTCCTTGGGTTTAGCTTGCCCTTGTTGAGGTGGTTGACGCCTTCCAACGCGATGCGAGCGGTTGACATCCGCCAGAGTCACGGGCACGTTCAGCTTCTTGTTAAAGACATCAAGCGCCAGCAGGTCCGTGTCTTCTTTGTCGCTCTCCGGGATCCAAAAATACGTATAGAATGTCGGCGCCCATATTGCTCGAGGTCGTCGACCTTCAGGTGACAAGACACCTCCAGCTCACGAATTCTATCGTGCAGCTGTTTGTTCTCCTCCTTCAATGCCTGAAGTCCTCGAAAATAGATTTCACAGCCATTGATACAGCACTGTGGACAGACTCTCGATTTGCTGTCGAATAATGAGGAGGGTCTCTTCGGACAATGCTCCAGAAATAGCTGGCTTCGGAGCATTGACCTCATTCTTGGTGTGCCTCTATTCGGTCGAACCATCGTGTACCGTTAGGTGGATTTACACTTTTATAGGCGAGAAGGTGAACTGAAGATTAGGAATGTTTTTTCAAGATAAATAAAAAGAGTGTGAGTTAATCAAAAATATAATTTCACTATTGAATTAAGCTCGAGAAACTGAATAACTAGATGTATAATTTGAAGTGAATTGAACTGTATAACCCTACGAAATATCTGTTTGAAGACGGAGCCAAACTGACACACGTTTACTCACTCGACATAACCGAAAAGAGAGAGGAGACATATGAGAGATGCAAAGGCAGTTTTTGTGTTCACTATTCAATACTGCAATCATTAACTTAAATACTAAACTACTATTTACCCAGCACAGGAAAGTCTCTAGGAGTCCAGCAGGTACCAGTAAAACTGGATTTTTCGAAATTTCCATTTCAAAACTTGAACCTAGCCTATACTCTACCTGGCCTAACAAACCAATCCCACCAACCCTAACCTATCTATCCTCCTATACCTCACCTACCTATTTAACCCTCTATCAGTTAATCTACTTAACCTACCCCACTTAAGCAACCCTACATAAATTATGCTATTCAACCTACTCTATTGCACCCAACTTAAACTACTTTACCTATCCCACCCTACCCAACCTACTCAACCAAAGCCACCCTACCTGAAATAACCTACGTAAACTATTTAACCTAATCTTGACACCCTAACCTATCCTACTCAAGATAACCTACTCAATCTACTCTACCCAATCAACCTTACCTAAACTATACTACCTAACCAACTCTTTCTAATCACCTATCACACCCTACCTAACCTACTCTACCTAACCCACCCAACATAAACCACCGTACCTAACCTACTTGGGTGGGCGAAACCCTCCTCACAGCCAGAGCCCAAAGCGCAGAGGCTGCTACCCAACACTATACAGTCATAAAAGACGATTGAGCGGGCGAAGCCCGCAACCCAGCTGGAGCGCGAAGCGCGGAGGGTGCTAACTCACCCCAAATAGGGGTGCAGGGGGCGAAGCCCCCACCGAGCCCAAAGCGCTAGTTTTAAATATATACTGAGGCCAGAGCGTCTGAAAACCTCCTGACAAGGGTGGTTGTTTTGGTGGTTGATGCTCTGTTAGATTCGATTGACAAGTGGTTGAAACCATAGGAATAATTATGATATCTGAGAATTTTTCATTTTTGGGGGGGCTCCCAGACCCCCCCAGTATTTTTAACATTTGAACCACACATTTCTCAGCAAAGTGCAAGGGAACTTTTTTGTTCAGCGCCTCAACATTACTAGATTGCTACAATAAAATTTCGACCGGGTCATGGGGGTTTTGGGGAGGGAACTGAATTTTCATCAGTTTTTTCGTAATAAAAATTTGAAAAATTCCCAGCCAAACTGGGGCATGTGACAATACTAACTTTCTTCAGAATGTTTTTAACAGTACTAGCAGGCATTGGGAAAATATTTGATTTTTGGAAATTTCCATTTTGGGGGTCGATGATGCCCCCCTCAATTTTTGGAAATTTAAGGGGGGGATTCGTTACAGTTTTGAATTCCAAGTCAATCAACTCTGGAGATCCTAAAACATCGCCATGCACAGATGAACCATTGATTTCGGCAATAGGGGGCTCGGACCCCTCATTTTTTTGAAAACAATGTCAAGAGTCAAAATTTGAAAAATACCCAGCCAAACTGGGGCATGTGACAATCTAAACTCTATCAGAAAGGTTCTTGGAGTTACAGCAGGCATTGGGAAAACTATGGATTTTTGAAATTTCATTTTTAGGGTTGATGATGCCCCCCTCAATTTTTGAAAAATTAGGGGGGGAATGGCTACAGTTTTGAATTCCAAGTCAATCAACTCTGGAGATCCTAAAACATCGCCATGCACAGATGAACCATTGATTTCGGCAATAGGGGGCTCGGACCCCTCATTTTTTTGAAAACAATGTCAAGAGTCAAAATTTGAAAAATACCCAGCCAAACTGGGGCATGTGACAATCTAAACTCTATCAGAAAGGTTCTTGGAGTTACAGCAGGCATTGGGAAAACTATGGATTTTTGAAATTTCATTTTTAGGGTTGATGATGCCCCCCTCAATTTTTGAAAAATTAGGGGGGGAATGGCTACAGTTTTGAATTCAAGCTCAATCGACTCAGCAAATCCTAAAACATCATCTCGCACAGGGGAAACATTGATTTTGTCAATAAAGGGCCCAGCCCCCTCATTTTTTTAAGAAATTTTTCTAGGAAAAAAGTGAGAAATTCCCAGCCAAAACTGTGAATCTCACAATTTCATGGATGATAACATTGGGAAGGGGACCAAAAATGACCCACAGAAATAATGTCAAAAAACAACATTTTTTATTCTAGTGGGGTGTGGGGGGGACCCTCAAATACAGTGCTGGTCATGGATCACATTAACTGGTTTTTTTATGCTCAAAAACGAATTCAGTAGGGATGGTTATCGAAAGACAAAACATCGATGTTTTGAACATTGATGTTCTTGTCATCCTAACATCGATGAGTGAAAAACATTGAACAGTAAACATCGATGTTTTTGAACATCAATGTTTTTAAACATTGTTTATCGCCCTACGTTTCTATGGATGATACTATTAGTCAGTCAATATAGACATAAAAAGGGGGGTTGTGTTGCAATTTATATTGTAGTTCTGATTTTTTAATATATTATTTGGGTACTAAGAGGAGTCCAGAACCAATTTCTTCATGCAAGTCTTCTTGTGCTAGATACAGGATAGCCCAAAACCTTGTATTTTCGGCTCATTTCCCATTTTCAGCTATTTCTGCCAATCTCTCCCAGATTATATAATTCTGAAAAAAAATGAGATCACTCAGAACTCTCTATCTCCAATGAGTACTTTGTTAATTTTTCAAAAATGAGTAAAATTTTAAGAAAAAATCAATTTTGATGAATTTTACTTTTCAATCAACAATATCTTCTGATTGTTACAATTAAGATGTATATTTCAAAATCACTCTAGGAGTATTTTCGTGCTATACAATCTGAGATCAGGTAGAGTGCTCTATGTCATATAGATTTCCAGGTACACCTGACAACAATGCTCCTGGTATTGTGGAAAACACCTAATTTTAAGCTTCAACCATCATCACCATCGACTTTGTTCTCACATTGATATTTCGCACAATGACATAAGTTCATGGGTAAGAATCACCCATTAGATGCACTTAATTTCAGTATTTCCTAGTAGAGGCACGCTTAAGGACACCTCAGGGATCAAATTTTCAAACACTCATAATTACTTTTGACACAATGCTCAGATTTCATCGTACTACACTTCATTCTTCTCGGCTCGCCAGGCGGTTCAAAATCATGCATCAACAGTCAAATTCGGTCAAAAAATAGGAATATTCATTGTTGAGTGTAGGTACTTATTCATATTCAATACATAAGAAATGGCCAATTTCTATATTCAAAGCTATGTATCTCGGTAACCCCTTATTATAAGAATTATTACATGATCTTGAAATGTACAATAGAGTTTTCTATTTCATCTGCTGTAAACAATTCATGAAAAAATATGTTTGTAAAGTGAGATTTGATTGTTGAAAACAATCCAGAAATTCTTTCTGCTCATATTAACGGTTTTGGCAGTTCTATGATAGCGAAAAGTGATTCAAGATGGATTTTAGGCAACTGAGCTCGTAGAGGATGAATTTACAATCTACAAATCTACAATTTGTAATCAATCGTGAGTTTCTATGATGTATCAGACTCGTCTTAGAAACTCTTGATCAACAGTAAAATTATGAAAAAAATGTAAAAACTAAAATCGCCATTTTTAAAATCTTAACTTCCAAATTGTCTTGGAATCGAAAGTATTATTTATTGGAGTGGGTAGAGGGGGACAATTTTCACATTTCACTAGATTTGGAAATTTTATCAGAAGTATTTCACAAGATATGCAACTTTGAATATAGAAATTGGTCATTTTCTGTGTATTGGAATATGGGCTTAAGTACACTCAACAATAAATTTTCCATTTTACGACCGAATTTGACTTATTATGCATGATTTTGAAACGCCGTGACGAACCGAGAAGGATGAAGTGTAGTACAATGAAATCTGAGCATTGTGTCAAAAGTTATGTGTTTGAAATTTTTATCCTTTAGGTGTACTTAAGCGCGCCTCTCCACTAGGAAATACTGAGATGAAGTGTATCTTGAGGGTGATTCGCATAGAACATAATCTCAAGTAATTATGTCGTTGTGCGAAATATCAATGTGAGGACAATGTAGTTGGTGATGATGCTTGAAGCTGAAAATTAGGTGTTTTTCCACTACAAGGAGCATTGTTGTCAGGTGTACCTGGAATAGAGATAGATCGCTATACCTGATCTCAGATTGTAGAGCACAAAAAGAGCTTCTAAAGTGATTACAATTTTATCTGGAGCTATTGTTCCAATATTTCAACAGTTACTAACTGGAATCACAGCAATTTTGGACTTGTGGTATTCAAGTAACAGTCTTTCGAATAATTGAAGTCAGATTAGAAAGATACATCAACTGAGTTCACAAGATTTGTCATCTTCATGGTTTAGTCTGAAACTCTCGGGATATCCTTGAGGATTCGGTCTTGAAATTTCACCCTAAGCTAATATTAGCAATCATTGATACTCATATCGTATTCATTCAATACCTGATAGATTTTTTAGGAAATGAAAATGGACCTCTTTCCCAGAGCTAGATTAATTAGTGTTGAACACATGTTGAGGAAATAATTGTAGTAAGAAAAAACTCTTTCTTCCTAAGAAAAGAAGAATCCGACCTCTTATTCAATTATTCTAAATAGCTAACTATCTAACCTTGACACGGGCCACAGAAGTAATGTAAATCTTCAAGAGTATCCAACAGTCTCACATAAAAATACAGAGAGCCTGATTGAAGAATAAAAATAGCAATCTGCAGGAAATCAAAACTTATGTGAGATCTTTCACAAGAGTGATCTATATTCACAAAAAACACTGAACAGAATACTACACTGAATATGATAGAGATAATGATTGTAATTCTGTTACTATTGCTTATTGCTCTTAAGATAATCCTCTTCTAACAAAAAAAAAAAACTTGTATCAAATTAAAAAATTAGAATTGTTTTTACTTTTCAGTTGGGAAAAATATCGGATGACCGATGTCTAGGTAAAACCATCAATAAGTGGAAAACATTGAACAGTAAACATCGATGTTAAAAACATCAATCTTTGATGTTGAAACATCGATGTTTTTAAACATCGATGTATTGATACCCATCCCCAGAATTCAGCAGCCGAAAAAACATCACTCCCGCGAAAATTAACCGGAAAAAAACAAAAGGGGTGGTGGGAGGTTGATTTTTCGATTTTTGTCAATTTTGGCTCATTTTCCATGATTTTTGCAGCCGAGAATTGACTGTCTCTGTATTTTTCACATCAGTTTTCGATGTTGAAACCACTTAACCTGCTATCTATGCTGCTGATAGTGTATCAGAAACCCCAAAATTACATCCAGGGGGCACTCGAGGGTGGCTGTGTGATTTTTGGCAATTTTGAAAAATCTGCAGTTACACTAGACAGTATAATGATGTTTTAATAAGTCAAAAAAAATAAGAAGTGATCTAAAAAAAAAATATTACATTATGAGATATACTACTTTGGGGGCTACCCAGGACCCCCTCAATTTTTCCACTTTTTCAATGGTTAATTTTCAAAAATCAAGCAAAATAAAGAGGAACAATCTTATTCAGCACATTAAAATGAGGTCATTCATCAGCTCAATCGACTAAAAAAGATCTCAAAACATGCCTCACACAGACAAAACATCAATTTTTCAAATAGGGCCCGGCCCCCTCATTTTTTTGAAAGAAAAATTCAGAAAAAAAGTGTGAAATTCCCAGCAAAAATGTGGGTACTATGATCTCATGAATATATTATTGGAAAGAGGACCAAAAAATGACCCACAGAAAAACTGTCAAATAACAAGTTCCAATTCTAGGGGGTGTGGGGGGACCCTCATATACAGTGCTGGTTATGGATCACACTTACAGGTTTTTTATGCTCAAATCGAATTTAGCAGCAAAAAAACTTAGTCCTGTGAAAAGTAACCATGAAATTATAGGGGGGATGAGAGGGTGATTTTTCGATTTTTGTCATTTTTGGATCATATTCAAGGATTTTTGCAGCCATGAATTGATGGTTATGTATTTTTTACATCAGTTTTCAATGTTGGAATCACGTAATCTGCCATCTATGCTGCTGAAAGTGTATCATCAAACCGAAAATCAATCCAGTTGGCATTCGAGGGGGGTAGTGTGATTTTTGGCAATTTCAAAAAAT
>NW_024088815.1:0-5206 GCF_014356525.2 Nilaparvata lugens | reverse complement strand
TTCGATTTTTGTCAATTTTGGCTCATTTTCCATGATTTTTGCAGCCGAGAATTGACTGTCTCTGTATTTTTCACATCAGTTTTCGATGTTGAAACCACTTAACCTGCTATCTATGCTGCTGATAGTGTATCAGAAACCCCAAAATTACATCCAGGGGGCACTCGAGGGTGGCTGTGTGATTTTTGGCAATTTGAAAAATCTGCAGTTACACTAGACAGTATAATGATGTTTTATAAGTCAAAAAAAAATAAGAAGTGATCTAAAAAAAAAATATTACATTATGAGATATACTACTTTGGGGGCTACCCAGGACCCCCTCAATTTTCCATTTTTCAATGGTTAATTTTCAAAAATCAAGCAAAATAAAGAGGAACAATCTTATTCAGCACATTAAAATGAGGTCATTCATCAGCTCAATCGACTCAAAAAATCTCAAAACATTGCCTCACACAGACAAAACATCAATTTTTCAAATAGGGCCCGGCCCCCTCATTTTTTTGAAAAAAAAATTCAGAAAAAAAGTGTGAAATTCCCAGCAAAAATGTGGGTACTATGATCTCATGAATATATTATTGGAAAGAGGACCAAAAAATGACCCACAGAAAAACTGTCAAATAACAAGTTTCCCAATTCTAGGGGGTGTGGGGGGACCCTCATATACAGTGCTGGTTATGGATCACACTTACAGGTTTTTTTATGCTCAAATCGAATTTAGCAGCAAAAAAACTTAGTCCTGTGAAAAGTAACCATGAAATTATAGGGGGGATGAGAGGGTGATTTTTCGATTTTTGTCATTTTTGGATCATATTCAAGGATTTTTGCAGCCATGAATTGATGGTTATGTATTTTTTACATCAGTTTTCAATGTTGGAATCACGTAATCTGCCATCTATGCTGCTGAAAGTGTATCATCAAACCGAAAATCAATCCAGTTGGCATTCGAGGGGGGTAGTGTGATTTTTGGCAATTTCAAAAAATCTGCAGTCACACTAGGCCGCCCTTCTTTGAGCAGTGGTGAGTTTTGGCCTCTCCACCCACAAACTCGTGACCTATGTGAGTTCTACTCTTGCATTTTTTGTAGGTCCTTCCGCTGAAGGAGGGGTCGCCAAATTGCGTCTAGGGCACCTGGTCAGCCTCTTGACCCACATTTGTTGCTGGAGATTCACCCATCTCTGGTCTCTTGGGTTTTTCTTTTTGTCCCTCCGAAACTGCCCTAATGGGGCAGATCCATGAAGGCATGGGGATTGAAGGCAAGGCAACTTATGGAGTTGCCTTGGGGTCCCTTTTAGTCGCCACCTATGTCAAGCAGGGATACTGTGGGTGAATTCTGGTTTTCAACACATTCATGAGTACGATGTTCGACTCAAAGCTCCCCCAACCAACAAGGGGGTTCAAAGAGGTAAGCTACCCTTTTTCACTTTGTTTTTTTTTTTTTTTTTAATTATTCTTCCCCAATCTTTTTTTATTTTTTAATTGTTGACTAACTTGAACAATGTATGACGACATGTTGTACACACATGTTCATCATGCATGTCCTATCGTTAGTGGCCTCCTTTATTAGAGTCTAGCGAATCCGCGTGCGCGCTAGCTATGCAGGATTTAGTCGGGAGCATTCAAATCAACGCCGGACCGAGCCGAGGATTTGTGCAGTCTGCTTGACGCCCAACTCGAGCGTTTTCGGCCAAGCGGATTCTGCCTTCTTTCAGTTTAGTTCGATCTTCGCACATAGTGAGTTGCGCGAATTGTATTACTGAGCGAATCGGCAATCGGCTTCAGTGCGAACGCAGGCAGATTCCGCTCGGCCGATCCGCCCGGCTCGGCTCGGCCCGGCCCGGCCAGCTTGGTGTGAAATCCGCATTATGCTTTTTTTTCCCTATGTTGAAGCTCACATCGAGCTGTAATACCAAAAGATGATTATTCTCCAACGTAATTGCCGTGAAGGTTGAGGCATTTGTCATACCAGTGGACCAGCCTGTCAAACCCCTTTTCATAAAATGCTGCCGCAAAATGAGTTTAAGTAGGCTGTGACATTGTTTTGGAGCTCCTCGTTAGTTTGGAAGCTCTGCTCTCAAAGTTATGTCTCGAATTTGGGTAAAAGGTATAAGTTACTAGTGGCTAAGTCAGGTTTGTAAGGTGGGCTATCGATGGTGTGCCATATTAGGTAATGTTTTTACTATAAGACTGTTCGTCTGACAATCGTATCGGACAAGTGAAAAGTTACGTTAGCTCGATGCACATTTGCGAAGCTAGCCAGTGCGTTTTTACAAGTGGAGCGACTTTCTGCGGCAGCCAATTTGAATTCAGTGCACACTTGTGCGTATCGACAGCGTCTCACTGTCGAACTACGTCAATATGTACTCAGAAATGTTCGAGGCTTGGGCAACTTGGCCAATAATCGTGATAGGAAAGTTCTGATTTCAAATTTTCAAAGTTTTTGTTAACAGATGTCAGCAATTATTATAAAAATCACAATTATTGAAGGGATCAATTTTCATCGACAGTAATAAATAAATAATTCGGTTAATAACTAATAGAGATAATAAAAATGATGTCGAATATCGCTACTTCAAAGAGCTAGACTATTGTGTTGGATAGCTCTACAATAGTGCTAACTGCTGACAACAAAAACCTAAAAATGAAAACATATAGCTGAGGCTAAGCGACTCAATTGTGACAAACTGACTGAGAATAAACTTATTTTGAATGAAACATACATTACCACGAATATTGTTGGATTTAACGCAAACATCAATCTAGCCGACTGCTAGCCGACATTCGTAGTAGTAAATAATACCATATATTATTTCAAAAGATCTATTGTTCCAATTAGATCGAAGCTCCTATATTTCAGAATAATAAAATAATCAAGGAAACGGAAATATAAGTATGAATGAAGTCAACTAACAATGATAACATACAAATCATGGGAACTTCTCAGAATTATTTGAAGCCACATACACATGGGTCCATATGAGTAAAAACAGAGCATATGCTCGTGAGCATGGAGTTTTAGGTTAGTTGAGTTCTGAATTTTGAAATAGCGTGAAAAATGTCATCTCTATAATAATCTTCAGCATAATCTTATAATCTCAATAGCCTTCTTATAATCGTCTACACTCTCATCTTCTCAAATGCCTATTTCCTATTCTGTGATAGCTATCTTTATATCGGATTGGTATCTTTTGTATTTATTCTTTTGTTGGAATAATGGTGATATAATCATGGTTGAATCTAAAAAGAGTTTAATAGTTCTCAACTATTGTTTGTGATCGTATCTGGTATAGTTCTCTCTCTTACTCACACAAATTAGTTGAGCCATTTTACTATAAGCAAAAGGTGAAAAGCTGCTTCAGACTAGACTCACCTTTTTTGAAGCATTGCTTCAAAAGTTGAGCAAATTCTCTAGTTTACTCATACAATTTTAATAATATAATAACTTTTATCCACTTCATTGTAAGATTTTACAAAGCATAATAACATAAGAAATATCAAGTGCACTCCTCATTAGGCTAGGCCTGCGTCGAGGACGAGGCCTGCTTCAAGTACTATATAGAGCTACTTACATGAATAGTATTATCTTATGCCATTAAGCAATCTAAACAAAAATACACATCTTGCACAAAAAGAAACAATTGATTACAATGCTTAGTTTATATAGCCTAGTTTACAGAATTAAGTCTTAACCTTCTACAGAAAATCGATAAGGAGGACTCTCTAGAAATATCGAAAGGTAAAACATTAAATAACGAGGACCCTGAAAGGCTGCATGACCAGCCGCAGATGCAGTTACACATCTCGGCTCATACAGTTTCTCTCTGGCTTGACCACGAGTTGTATATCCATGTTCAGGAGTCACTGGAAAATCTAATGGTCGTTTAAATAAATATTTAATAAGTTCAATTTATATAAATCCTCAAGGCTTAGAACTTTGAATTCTTCACAGATTAGGTTAGTGGGATATCTAATGGTCTATTCAGACATATTTTTACAATTTTCTATACTGCAAAATAAGGGTTCAAATGTTTTCCTTAATCTATTACAACATAAGACATATGTGGCTCCCACCTTAGTCGAGAATCTATCATGATGCCTAGGTATTTTACAGAATCAATCATTTTGAGCATAAGTTTATACTTTTGAGCAAATGCTCAAACTATTCTTTTGATGAGCATGAGCAAAAGGTTTCGTTTATTCATAGAAAATGGCTCAATTTTAGAAGTATAAGCAAATGCTCAACTTTATTCATATGGCCCATTATGAATAATAGTTCTTATAATTTGATTCAGAGCAAGATGTTATTGATCAAGTACTGTAATAATAGTACATTTATTAATGGACTATTACTTTTACCTCAATGCAATAACAAAGTAGGCCTATGTTATTGTATTAAGATTAACTCAAAGCATAGAAAAGTTTTTTAAATGAAACTTTGAAAAAACATTCGAAAAATGTTGAGTACTGTACATATAGAATGGCTTAATATCCAATAGAACCAAAACTTCTTCAATTTTGATTATTTTTGAGAGCGAGTCATTCGAATATTTAGAGACGCTGAATCCGAATCTGAAATCAAAATATCTCTATCACCATTTTTACGCGTTCTAGGTTGTTGAAGTTGATAATAAAACGCGGCTTGCCCGCCCTGACTTGAAAAAGTGGCGGCTGACATGCGTCAGCAGAGCGTACGCAAAGCGTAAGGCCGGTTACAGAGCTCGACCGACCGTCAGTGCGTACGTCAGTCGCGCGCTTGTCTTGTACATAGATATTTCATGTATCCGTACAAGCAGGACTGACGGCACGCATGCGCACGGTTAGGACCATGCGTTTTACACTGCGTACGAAGACCATCGGTCAAGTCGTTCCATCGGTCGACTGACGCGCTATTGAAGCAAATAGAAGCTTTCAGAGCTGTACTGATCAGTAGCCTGATCGCAACATAACCAATGTGCTGACACCTCTGCCCTACAATCAGTGATATTGAATTGAATAGCATAATGAATGAATTCAATTAATGGTGTCATATTTGAATTCAGAGTTTTTCTATCATTTCTTCAATCAATTCTAAATTTTTTTTTTTTGGGAAAATCATATATATTTATCTACATTTATTTGATCCGTAGCTTAAAGTGACTGCAAGTATTCCCAATGGTGATACAAGCTCGAAATAATCATCAAAATTTCTGATGGACATTCTGAGGTAGTTGAA
>NW_024088814.1:0-5356 GCF_014356525.2 Nilaparvata lugens | reverse complement strand
TGAAATATTCTTTTGAGCGCAGTCAACTAATTTGACCTTAGTTAAACTAACTGTCACTGGATCAGCTGTAGGCTGCAGATTGCCTTTCACTGCATTAGTTACAAGGTCATCAACTCGACTAGTAATAGTTCTAACTGCATTCATAATAGTAAACAACACTATTTATTAAAAATCTTCTAACGTTTCTCTTAGTTAGAGTGAGATCCACGCTATCATGGTACTGGAGAAATATAGGAGAACAGTGTGGCCGATTCTCTGCCTTGCCACTGCTAGCTGATACCGGTATATCTAATGTAATATTAACTGTTTATTTTTGTTCAAAATAATGGAATATATTTCATTCATCAACAGAATCCTATACTATTGAACGAGCAATTTCTGTTCAGATGTTTAAATGTTTAGATATTTATATGCTTGTATTTCACCGGATCTCGAAAACGGCTCTAACGATTCTCACGAAATTCAGAACATAGTAGGTTTATTGACCGAGCGAAGTGAGGTCTAAGATTCAAGACGACGGTTTGGCATTATTCTCTTAATGTTTAAATGTTTATATGTTGCGCATTTACGGCGAAACGCGGTAATAGATTTTCATTAAATTTGACTGGTATGTTCCTTTTTAATTGCGTATCGACGTAGATACAGGTTTTTGAAAATTTTGCATTTCAAGGATAATATAAAAGGAAAAAGGAGCCTCCTTCATACGCAAATATTAGAGTAAAAACCAGACTATATTATAATTATTCATCATAAATCAGCTGTCGAGTTGACTATAAATTGTATGTCATGACTCATGCAATTCAATATCTCAATGTAACTTGGTATAAAATTAGCAGCTGTGTAGACTATACATTGCATGCCTCATTGAATGCAATTTTTATGCACTATTAAATAGGATGCAAAGAACTTGTAACAGCTCGTCTGGGCGCCTAGATGTCTTCTGGTTTTCTCGCGCTAAATTCCGGAAAGCGTTATATAATTAAATCTTGTGTAAGCATGATCTGATCAAATAAATAGTTAGTGTATCAGTGTGGATGTGCTTATGGTTTGGGACGTCGTTATAACTGCTCGAGGTCTACTGTTCACAGAACTACTACTTATATTATAGATTATAGATACTGGACAATGAATCTTGTACATTGATTATTATCCTAAAACTCTCCTCACAATGAACTCGTGGAATATGTACTTGACTCTCTGAGGTAATCACTGTGATTTTTCAACTTTGTCATCCTGAGTAGAAAGTTAGTAATGAACTGGTGAACTCACTGATTGTCAATTATACTGATAGGTGATAACAAGCACTACATGCCAGATTATGATTAATCAGCAGATTTGGGTTCAGAAAATAATTAATGTATTGTTTAAAGTTTGCACTTGCATTTGAATGGTTACTACAAAGTGGTTACTAAAGACTTACTCCTTGATTGGAGAGGCTTATAAATTTAATCGTGGTTTTCTACAATAGTAATGTCTCATATTATTGTTCTCATCACTAGCCGTCAGGCTCGCTTCGTTCAAGAATAGTATATAGTAGGTTGCCTTGATCACATAAGACCCGTGGAGAACGCAGCCAGCTATGGTGTGACGTTATGCTGCGCCCTCTCGTCCCGGCTTAACATGCATTCAAATGAAAAATTCCAAACTTTGAGCCCTCATAGCAAATTAACCATCAACACTACATAGAA
The DNA here is from genome assembly GCF_014356525.2 of Nilaparvata lugens. NCBI lineage: Eukaryota > Metazoa > Arthropoda > Insecta > Hemiptera > Delphacidae > Nilaparvata > Nilaparvata lugens. The sequence goes on along the minus strand of NW_024088814.1, from coordinate 3,668 downwards.
GTGATTGACATCAAAATGTTCAACATTTTATCCCCTTTGAAACAATATCAGAAACCAATTCTCAGTAAAAATCCTTGCGCTTTTAAAAATTTACACTATCCTTGCGCTTCGCTCGCCATATCCGTCTAGCCAGGGGGCTCCGCCCCCTGGACCCTCGACTGGATCGTCCAAAAATGAGATCAGCAGGCTCGCTTCACTCGCCTGCATTTTTCGTTTGAGCGTGCTTCATTCCATCAGAAAGTCAAGTACTGAGAAAACGCAGAAAAGCTGAGAAAAACGTTGGAAAACGCTGATTTCGGGCGTATCTTTGGCGTTATTTCAAATTCGCTCCAACACAACATTATTACACCCCAGCTGAGCTTCTGTAGTGAATTTGAACATTTTCTGTTTTTTGTTCTTGATGAAGCTGAGAAAGCGCAAAAAACGCTGAAAAAACGCAGATTTTGGGCTTATCTTTGACGTTATTACACCCTAGCTGAGCTTCTGTACTAAATGTGAACAATAAATCTGAGAAAAAGCAAAAAACGCTGGAAAAACGCTTATTTTGGGCGTTATCTTTTACGTTATTGCAAATTCCTTCTAACACAACATTCACACCCTAGCTGAGCTTCTGTACTAAATTGAACATTTCTGTCATTTGTTCTTCATAAAGCTGAGAAAACGCTAAAAAACGCTGGAAAAAACGCAGATTTCGGGCGTATCTTGGAAATTTTTCCAAATCCGTTCTTAGTGCGCCTCCAAAGAGCCAACAGAACATACATACAATTTGAACGTTTTTGGTCCGGTACATTTTTAGTTCTGCGAGTGAGTGAGTCAGTCAGTCAGTGAGTGAGTGCCATTTCGCTTTTATATACAGTATATAGATTATTTGTAAAAGGAAGTAATTGACCTATGGTGCAGTCCACGTATAATTTAATATGAACTGATCATTCTTGTTTGGAATAATCAATCATATTTTCTTTAGTCGGGATATTTTTCAATGTTCATAATTTAGATAATTATTGTGTGAATTTATTATATTCCTACATCGTTGAAAACCGATTAGGCAACGTTGCAGAGCTAGAGAAGGATGAAGCTATCTGCTTTGGCAAATGGGAAAATATCCTAAAATCAAAAGATCTCGAAAACTATGATTGAACATTTTAGTGGACATTTTTGTTGCAAATTTAATGTTCAGTAGAATCTATGGTCTACGGATGTTACACCTTTCGTGGAACACGCTGTATAAACCATATAACAGTCCAACACTCACTAACCAGATGGTGACTATGTTTAGCAAGTTTCACCTATGTTTATGGAGCAGTATATACATACGTGTATATAGTGAGGTCCAGGTTATAATGGCAGTGTTTGATTAGTAATGATATTGCTATCCTTGTCTATCATTCAACAAAGCTGATAGCGATATCTCTTCCTCGCTTTGCTCTGTTGCCAGATCGTCTTTCAACAATGTAGAATTAATAATTAATTAACAAAATATTTCATCTTATCTATGAAAATTCATTATGAGATTATTGAAATATATAATTTCTTGCTTAATAAAATATAATCGACTAGCCGTCATGCTCGCTTCGCTCGCCATATCCGTCTAGCCAGGGGGCTCCGCCCCCTGGACACCCGACTGGATCGTCCAAAAATGAGATCAGCGGGCTCGCTTTGCTCGCCTGCATAATGTAAACATTTTCTGACTATTACTTGATGAAAGAACTGAGAAAACGCTAATTTTTGGCGTATCTTTGACGTTATTGCAAATCCTTCTAACACAACATTATTACACCTAGCTGGGCGCAATCTGTATATGTCCGTTTATAAGGCAATATATATGTGTCTATCAGTCAGACCCTTCCCTATAAAGGACAATGACATCAGTTAGGATTTTAGGTCTGTGGTTTGGTTTGCTGTTAAAACTTTCCCTTTCCTACACCCTCTCTATATTGAGTTTCACTTTAAAACTGTCAGCAAAACTCATTTATAACTCCAATACTTTCCATTCATTCAATACTGCATCCCACTAGAATCTCCATAGATATAGGTTCATCTATATGTGCACGGATATATAAGTATATTGGTTATTTTTAATAAGGTATATAGTGATAGTCACTGGATGTATTTCGCAGGTAATACCGTTATACGGCTGAAGATAGATCATTGACTTTTGGGTGGAATTGTTGTAATATGGCTTGAAGTTTGATAAGAACTGTTGAAAGAGAGAGAATGACTATAGTGAGGTCCACGTTATAATGACAGTATTTGATCAACTTTGGTTTTGCTATCCTTGTCTATCATTCGACAAAGCCGGTTGTACCATCCTTTTCTAGGTCCACAACGATGCCAATTATGTCTTTGACAGTGTAGAAATATAATTAATTAATGCAGAGAATCGGCATCACTATTCTCCTATCTTTATCCACTGCCATTTATAACGTGGACCTCACTATAGTACAGTATATTTAAACTAAATAGTTTGGGTAACGTTATTATTCTAAGAGCCCATCGTAATATTGATGGATACAATATCATTCTCAATAACAGGCCCAAAACTGTTACTTTCCCAAATTTGGATAGAAATTGTCCAAAAATAGGTTATGTTTATCACTTCATAAGTTTTGTCAAATTTGGGGTCCAAAATATATACTAGGAATTTAGAATTTAGGTAAGTTGAAAACCAAATTGAATAAGAATATTTCACTAAATTTTCACTGATAACTGGAAAATACTGTATTGATTATTGAAAATTTCAAAACTTGAAAAGAAACTCAGGAATAATAATAATAATAATTAAATCTAATAAATAATGATAATTATTATTACTAAACAAAAATCTGAATTAATTTAATTGGATCATTGAATTGAGTAAACTGGATTGTTGCATTAACTGGTTAACTTTATCTATTCACTGTTGAATTGAACTTGAAAGTTTTGAAGCTGCGTTTACACCAAAGTTATCAACAAAATGTTAATAACTTAATCCGTATAGATTATATGCATACCACCCCACACAGGCTAGGCCTCGGGGCGTTTTTTGTTTTATTCATTCTTATAAAAGAAAAAGAATCTTATCATTTTGTTAATTTCTATACATTTTCTGTACATTTCTATGTTTAGATGATAAGAAAAAGATTTTCCTGTTATTGTACTAATTTTTGGATGAATAAAATCTTTTTTATTCCATTTTCAGATTCTATGAGAATTATTAAAACATTTTTCTAATAACTTTGGTGTAAACTCAGTTTTAGAATTAGGAAATACTTCAAAATAAATATGTTTCTGTATCTGGACTAAACGCACATGTACAGTTTATTATGATGATAATGAAGTTGAACTGTGGAAGAAATTTCAATCCTACAATTTTTGCCCATTCTTTCTTTTAGAAATAAGGAATTCCTTGCAACTGATATCATGAAATAGGCTATTTATCAATTTATGAGGATCCTTGAGCTATAGCAAGGTCCACGTTATAATAGCAGTGAAGAAAGATAGCAGAACAACGTTGCCATCCTCTGTCTTGTCAATGCCTTCTATAGACGGTAGCTGATACAGGTTTATTGTACACATATTATTATAGTGGGGTATCATAATTAGAACTAAGTTTAGTATTAGCAATTTTGTATGTGTAACACAATAATTATGTATATGTTTTGTCAATAAACTCCTCAGTTTGCAATTTA
>NW_024088813.1:0-6051 GCF_014356525.2 Nilaparvata lugens | reverse complement strand
TATATTTTCTTGAGCATCTGAACACTTTGTCCAAATTTCAACTTTTATTCGAGCACTAGTTCCGAAAAAAGGACAAGTTGAAGAACGATTTGGCTGAGTGCGGGGGTAGAAAAGGGATAGTGTTAATTGTTTGTCGAATGATAGACAAGGATAGGAACACTAATTTCAATCAAATACTGCCATTATAACGTGGACCTCACTGTAGCGTGGGTGTCGGTGTGTCGAGTTCGGGTGTCGGTGTGTCGGTGTGTCGGTGTGTCGGTGTATCGGTGTGTCGGTGTGTTGGTGTGTTGGTGTGTCGGTAGATATTGCTCAATGCCTAACGCTAATGATGTGGGCTTCGCTCACTTTTATACGGAATGACAATACTTTGATCCCAAACGATTATCCATTCCATCCGTCTTCAGCTTCTTAGCGTCTCTTTTATTCATTCTTCTCTTTTGTTGTTTTTTTTCGTTTTTGCGTGTGTCTCGCGACCACCCATCACAATGAAGACGTCTGTCTGTTTGGAGACGTAATGATGTTTGTGTGTTCGCGTCAGAGAGGAGAATGAGAAGGTGGAGAGATGAAGGAATGAGGGAATGAGGAGAGAAGGAAGAAAGAAGTAGAAGGAGAAGAAAAAAGTAAAAGAGATGGAGTATGATGGATAAGCTGAGAATCGGAGAAGAGAGAGGATGAAGAAGGAGAAGGAGGATAGGGAGAACGAGGAGATGAAGAGGAAGGAGAAGAAGAAGAAGGAGAAGAAAAATGAGAGAAGAAGAAAGGAAAAGAGATAGAGTATGAGCTTGGAGTAGAAAGACGAAATTAGAAGATGATTCTGATAAACAATGCTTCTGAATGAAAAGAAGAGAGACAGAATTAAATTGAATTCAATAATTGCTATCATCAAGAATGAAGTAAGGACTCAAGCGTCACAAAACCTGATAGTCCTTAGAGGAAAAACTAATAGGTAAAGAGGATCCCAGAAATTAGTGCAGAAGAATAAAATTTTAAGCAGAAATGGATGATTAAGTAGGGATGGAAACCATGAAAGGACAAAAAATGATACTAAGACAGAAAATAGAGGAGGAAAACGAAAGTGAAGATTTTGGAAACAGGTGATAAGAAGAAAAAAGAACAATGTACAAGAAAGAAGAAGTAAGGTAGATGGAGGAGGAAGGATAATAATTGGAGAGTATGGAGGAGGAGAGATGATAAAATACGGTAGATAAGAGAAAAGAATGTGACAAGAAGGAAATTGAAATTGAAATGGAAAGGAGAATGACAAGGAGTAGAAGGGGAAGGAGAAGGAGAAGAGAAGAAGAAGAAGAAGAAGAAGAAGAACGAAGAAGAAGAAGGAGAAGAAGAATAAAAAAAGAGAAAATAAGTAGAACAGAGTGATGTGATGCGTCGGACCTCGCCTGAGTGCATACATACATTTATATTACATGAGCATTTAATACATATGTATGAACTGATGTTGACATTTGTTTGTTCGCCGGTGGTTTGTCCGTTTGTATGTTGTGACATCTTTTGTCCATGTTGTAAGACATCGATTTTATTTCGTTTTGGTTGCAAATTGTATTAAGAATTGAGTAGCATTCAACTTAAATGTCGTTGATGGAACAAAGCATGAGCTCAATCAATAAGATTTATTCAATTTGTAAGATTCAATGTATCCAAGCATAATGACTATGGAGTAAGCATAAAAACGTATGATATAAAGGCCAGGTTCCCAAAAGCCGGTCAATTTAATAGAGTTAATTCACGAGAACTAATCAGAAAAGGAGGTTTGAAAAAACGGCTTCTCTCATTGGTTCTCATGGAATTAATCACGATTGGAATTTAACCGGTTTGTGCATCCGCATAATATTCATTCATATTTATTATAAATATGATATTATAAGTAAATATGAAAAATAAATATTACTTATACATATTCATTCAAGTTGATTTGATTAGAATTGAATAGTTTGTCCTGCGAAGTACTGACATAAATGCTTTGTTTAATCTATTTTTCAACAACATTTTGGTTTTGACTGATTTGGTCTGGAGTTCCATTTTATTCAATTTTCATGATGAATGATGAACTTTGTAAAATGAAGAGCTATTTCATTTGGAAATATGTGTTTGTTGTGATTGGTCAACGACAGTCACCCTTCCACAGGACTCCCAAGCGCACGTCACTCACTGGAAAAACAAACTGATAATTATCACTTATAAAGTTATTCAAAAGCATTTTATAATGGTTCAAAAGTAACTTCTATTTCAAGAACAAGTATTCGATGTTTTCCCGAGATGAAATGAGAATAATTGTAATATCATAGTTCATAAAATCACGTCACTTCACTTCATTTCAATTGAATTATTTCACCAAAAACACAAAAACAATACAAAGATGTGACAATGGGGAAAAAACAATAATATCATTCTAAATCTATTAAACTATCTGTAAATACGGCGGAGGTGAAGAACTACTGGCATAACTTGTAGGGGCTACTTTATCAAAATAATAAGAAAAATGTTTAATATTTCATGTTTTTATATTGTTTCCTTCAATTCATAGTTCATATACTATATTTTGTGAACTGTAACTTGTGACTGGACTAAGTTGTGTACTGTAAGGTGTATCATCATGTGAATACTGTATTATCTTGTCAATCTCCCTGTTAGCCTACTTGTATACATACTCTGAGCTATTGTTATATATCTTGATATTGTGTTGTGCATCTTGTTGTGTACACTGTATTTTTTTGACGAGCTTATACATTGTAAGGATGTCAGGCAGAATAAAGAATTGAATTTGAATTTTTGATTTTTATTCATATTACATTCATATACATTATGTCCATAATAAAATACACATGTGATTTTTATTTTCATAACCGGGAAGGAATGTCTTTTCTAGAAGTTCTACCGTGACCCTACGAATGTTCGTTCAATTGATTGAGACCGTAATAATTACAATATGCAAACAATTCAGAAGAATTGAACGACTCGGACAAAAGAGGTTAATTCTCGGGAACAATAGAAACAGTCCTACCAACCTTGACAAACGGAATTATGTTCGATTATTCCAAGATTTGCAGGGGATATTCACGACTTGCTAAGGGGGTCACGTCCTTGTTACGTGTTTGTAATTGTATGGAATTCTCGTATTTGAATAAGGAAAATGTGGAGAGAAAGAGAGGAATTAGAATGAGAAGAGAAATTTAAAGAGGAGCAATTTTGAAAGAGAGTAACTGAAGAGGAAGAGAGGAATTATTTATGTAGAAGAATGGAAAAGTTGGGAGAAGAGAAAAGAGTTGAAAATGGAGAAAACAGGAGAGAGAGAGATAGTGAGAGATTGATTGTTTTTATTTTATGCTAGGTCTAGACACTCATTGCGCATCAAAATATTTTACACCAGAATTATAAGTAGCTTAAAAGAGAGAGAGAAGTTGGACTTGGGGAGAGAGAGAACATCATTGGACAAATTAGTATAGCAAAGAAATAATTTCGATGTTATGCTCAATGGAAGATGATAAAATAATATATACAGGAAAAAGACATAAACTTTTGAGAGTCAGCTGGGAGGTCTGGTTTTGGTAAGAGGTGGTGAGGAGGGAAATATGACAAGAATGAGGTGGAGGAGAAGAAGAAGAAAAAGAAGAAGAAAGGAAGAAGAAGAAGAAGAAGGAGAAGAAGAAAGAATGCGTTACAAGTTCACATTTTGCAGAAACTGTAGGAACGTGGGAAACAGCAATAGTCATAACGGCAGGTGAACATTCAATGTAACCAGATATCTGTAATTGTTCTGAAAATAAATACACATTTTTGTTGGAAATCCATGTATGCCAGTGTCAGAAAAAGTATGTCAGGTTTGGGGTACAAGGCTGAAAATTGGTAAGATGTGTCATTAAGAATCCACATGGAAGTTCAATAAAAAATGTCACAAAATTATTATTGTACCGAATTGAACGTATTTTGTCAATTTCATGTCACAAAAAACACCTGTTACTATATGTCGAACAAAATTCTTCACCTCAGCTAACCTGTGTACTGAATTTTTTTAAGATATTTCCATCAATTATTGAAAAAGGTGAGGAAACGCAGAAAACGCTAATTTTGGCTAATTGGATAATTGGTATTTAGGAGGTCCTGGATAATGCATTTCAATCTTCAACTTGGTGCAACCTAACAAAGTCAACTCAACTTAATGCCAACCTGACAAAATTTTCAATTTAGTTACAGAACAACTGTTTCGAAGAGGTACTCTCTCTAGATTATAGTTCTATTAACATATGGTATGGACATTTCAATTATAATAATTTAAGTTATTGGAATAAGAAGGATAACATGCTAAAAGAAAATTAAACCCTTAAAAACCACCCTTAGAGTTGAAATATCGCCAAAAAGTTCTTAGTGCGCCTGTAAAGGGCCAACTGAACATACCTATCAAATAGAACGTTTTTGGTCCGGTAGATTTTTAGTTGGCGAGTGAGTGAGTGAGTGAGTCAGTCAGTGAGTGAGTGCCATTCGTTTTATATATATAGATTGTCATGTTCAAAGGAATCTGTGGACAAAGATTGCTGAACAAATAGGTTCTGAAGGTAAGATTTTGTAATAACTAATTTAGTAGATATCTGTTTATTCAATTTTCAAAATCGCAATATAATCATTGTTTATGAAAAATGTTGGTGGTATGATAGTAGTTAATTCAATATTTATTCAATATTCAATAGTTCAGCCAACTACTGAAATAGACTGACGTGGAAGGCTCCAATGGACGACCATATTCGGCCGAATTAACGGCGGCAGATTCGTTCGACCAACGGCCGAACGGATCGGTTGAATACAGTTCCAGTGGACGGTTACCCTAATAGTAAGTTACTTTGATGCCTCAGCCATGAAAGGAAGGCCATTTACAAATAGTTGAAATTCAGAAGTATTTTCACTCTCCTTGCCCTATTACCATAGGTAAGGAAAGTATTGCTTTCCAAAAATTTAAGGTACCCTAATTTCATGTTTTCTATACGTTTCAAGGTCCCCTGAGTCCAAAAACATGATTTTTGGGTGTGGTCTGTGTGTGGTGTGGTGTGTGTGTGTGGGTGTGTTGTGTGTGTGGTGTGTCTGTGAACACGATAACTCCATTCCTAATAAACCGATTGACTTGAAATTTAAACTTAAGGTCCTTATACCATAAGGATCCGACAATAAGGAATTAAAAAAATCAATTCAAAATGGCGAAAAAATGGCGGATGATGGCTAAAAAACCATATTATTCACGGTTTTCTCGAAAACGGCTCTAACCATTTTCTTCAAATTTATATCCTAGATAGCTATTCATAAGCCCCTATCAACCGACATGAGTCTCATTTCTGGAAAATTGCAGGAGCTCCGTAATATTCCTGAGAAGAATGAATTTTGTTAAATTTCTATCACGATTTTCTCAAAATGACTTGACCGATTTTTTTCAATTTCATACCCTTATAGTTATTCATCAGCTCTATCAACTGGCAGAGTCTCCTCTCTGGGAAACTAATAAGGGGTCCACCCCATCCCAGAGAATTTACTTTGTAACCTCCTTCTCGTGCGTGAGGTAGGTAGGTAGAGCAGTTTATAAAAAGAACACATGTCGATATTTTATTGTAGAACAACACTGTTTGACAACTTTTAAAAAATTCTCAAATTTCATAATTCAAACAAAGGAAAATGTACTCTGAAAACAATAACAATGCATAATCATAGTTTTAATTATTTAGCCGCCAATCGGCATAATGTATTCCACGAAATTATCCTCTTTTAAGAATGAGGCTTATAGATCAATGAGCAAGGAAAGTTGTGTTAGGTACCACACCAGATTTTTTTATTCAAAAGTGAGTTTTGTGTGTTTTCAATTGTAAATTGAGTGTGTAATTGAAGAATGTTAAGTGACACATAAGCTAGCCACCATTCGGACTATTGTATGAATTAGAATTGGACTGAATGGAAGTTAGAATGATTATATAAAAAATACACAAGAAAATTGTGTAAAAACGTATTTTCAACCAATTGAAGCTCCTTCATAACACTTCTACAATTTCTTCCAAG
>NW_024088812.1:0-6067 GCF_014356525.2 Nilaparvata lugens | reverse complement strand
TTTCTTCCAAGATATCTATCCCCTCTATTTTTACCATCATAGTTAAGATGTATCATACTGAAATATCGGGGACCGATCTTCGCTCTGGAGTACAAAAGCATAACAAATTTATTACGAAAGAAGAAATTATAATAACATTAATAGTTAATACATAAATGTTCTATCTAATCACAGTAAATTGAGATTAATTCCCAGAGGAATGCAAAAATTTCCCTCACAAAGGCCCGGTTGCACAAAAGCCGGTTAAATTTTAATCCTGATTATTTTCACGTGAACCAAATCAGAGAAGACCATTCCAAAAATATGGAACTAATCAGGATTGAAAATAACCCGGTTTTTTTGCAACCAGCACTAAGTAACTGATTAAATGATTACAAAAGTTCAACAGCTGAGTCATAATTTTGACACAGTCCCACTGTCCTACACACATGAACTCGCTCACTCACTTCCATCACCAACAGACGACGAAATAATTATTATCAGCTGTTTTTCCGAGGATGAATAATTATTATCCTTTTAATGTCCTTCAGTGACAGTTTTCTCAGGGATGAGACCTAGTACAATCGAATTTTTATATTATAAACCAACTATGTTCTGAATTTTGTGAGAATCGTTAGAGCCGTTTTCGAGATCCAGTGAAATACAAACATAGAAACATAAAACCAAAAATTGCTCGTTTAATAGTATAGGATATACAATACTGATGTATTGACATTTTTATTTTTTCCATAGAAATTCTGGGTTGTTTTTACTTCTAGGTTGTAAAACACTCTTGTTTCTTATTCCAATATTTTGATGTTTTTGAATTAATAATGAATATGAAACTGGAGGTTTCTTTTTTCTATAAACTTGGTGAATTATTTTCATCAATGCTATCTATGTCGGTTTTATTCTAATGTAGCCGACTGTATTTTGTTTAATTAGCCAATGATAATTAATCCATTGATTAGCCAATGATTAACATGCTTATCTAAACCAATTAAATTTCTGGGTTGTTTTCACTTATAGATTGTAAAACACTCTTGTTTCTTATTCCAATATTTTGATGTTTTTGAATTAATAATGAATATGGAACTGGAGGTTTCTTTTTTCTATAAACTTGATGAATTATTTTTATCAATGTTAACTATGTCGATCCAGGTTTTATTCTAATGTAGCCTCCTGTATTTTGTTTAATTAACCAATGATTAACATGCTTATTTAAACCAATAAAATTTCTGGGTTGTTTTCACTCATAGGTTGTAAAACACTCATGTTTCTTCTTTACAATATTGTGACGTTTTTGACCTAATAAATGAATATGGCACTGGCGATCTTTTTTACAAGAAACTTGGTGATTTTTTATCAATATTACGATGTCGATCCAGGTTTTATCCTAATGTAGCCTACTGTACTCTTCTCTAATTAGCAAAGGATATTATTGTAAATAATAATTGATTATTTTGACTGTAGAGTTAGTTGGATTGTATTGGCACGTGTGTCCTTAGAGTGTAGTGGCCTGTTTTCGGTGGACTGTGTGTGTGGGGGGGCCACAACCTCCACACGTCGCCTACTGACCACTCTTTTTCTTCATGTTTTTCATCTTCACCTCATTTCTATTAGTTTTTGTCTTCTCCTCTTTTTTTTGTCTTCTTTCTCAACCTTTCCCACTACTTCTCTTGTATTGTTTCTGTTAAGCCTCCTTATTTCTCGTACTGTATTCTGTTTCTTATTTTTTCTTTCCTTTGCTATTTTACTTCCTTCTTCTTGTTTTACTCTTCTTCTCTTATTTCTATTTTACCCTTCTTCTTGTTCTCGTCATCTTTATTCATTATCCAATTTCAATTCCAATATCGGGGCACCGAGCTTCGCTCGTTATTTATTTATTGACTTGTGATAAACCGAACACAATTCTTTAAAATTATTGGGGAAGTACTAACAGGCACAGCCCAAAACTGTTTCTTTCCCGAATTGTGATTTATACACTATAAATAGTCCAGAAAGTAGGTTGTGTTCCATACACTTGAATTCAGGTTCAATTTTCTGTTCAAACATTTGAAAACAGAAAATTTATAATTTAGATTATATACAAACCAAATTGAATAACAAAATAACACTCACTAATCACTTGAAATTGTCAAATAATGATAAACTTTGAAAATTATGATATACTCTAGTTTAGGAGGATTATCATGTCATGTCAACAAATCAGATTATGTTGATCAAATTGATTAAATTCTCTAGATAGATAAAATTTCTCGCTGATTGATTATGATTACACAGCTGAAAATAATTCTGTCTCTCTCCCACACAGGCACACGCATCTTCTGTTATCGAGAGACGACAAAATTATCATCTGTTTTCCAAGGTTGAATATTATCCTTTTAATGACGTTCAGCGAGTTTTCCAAAGAATGAGACCTAGTGCAATCGAATCTTTATATCATAAACCTACTATTTTCCAAATCTCGTGAAAATCGTTGGAGCCGTTTTCGAGACCTGTAAAACATAAATAACCAGGTATAAAAATAGCCGGTTATAAAAATAACCAGTTATATAAATACAGAAATATATAATATAGGATTTATTGATAAACAAACACAATTCTCTAAAATGATTATGTTCATATTACAGCTGGCTATATGTCATCTATGAATTTCGGGATGCCATATTTTGATTTTTCACATAATCACTCACGTTTTTACTATCCACAGCTGTTTCAGCCAAGGATGAATTATCCTTTTTAATGTCATTCAACGAGTTTTCCCAGGATGAGACCTAGTGCAATCGAATCTTTATATCATAAACCTACTATGTTCCAAATTTCGTGAAAATCGTTAGAGCCGTTTTCGAGATCCGTTAAACATAAATAACCAGATATAAAATAACCAAATATATAAATACAGAAATTGTTCGCTTAATATGATAGGATTTATTGATAAACAAAACCCAATTCTCTAAAATGATTATGTTCATATTTCACAGCTGGCTATAAGTCATCTTATGAATTTCGGGGATGCGATATTTTGATTTTTCACATACTAACTCGCTCTCTCACTTTTTTAAAATCCACAGCTATTTCAGCCAAGGATGAATATAATTATCCTTTCAATGTTTCAGCCAAGGATGAGACCTAGTGCAATCAAATCTTTATATCATAAACCTACTATGTTCCAAATTTCGTGAAAATCGTTAGAGCCGTTTTCGAGATCCGTTAAACATAAATAACCAGTTACAAAAATAACCAGATATATAAATACAGAAATTGCTCGCTTAATATAATAATATTGTTAGTTAATACTTACAATATTGTTTAACAATATTGTTATAACAACTTAGTTCAGTTGTTATATTGTCGCAGTCTTCAGTTGAAAACTGGAGTCGTCAGTGTTGTGCTCAAAGTCGCTTGTTACAATAAACCTTCTCCTCCTGCTCCTCCTCCTCCTCCTCCTCCACCAGCACTTCCACATCCTCCATTCCTCCTTCTCCATCCTTCCTTCTCTCCTCCTGCTTCTCCACCAGCACCTCCTTTTTGTCTTATCTTCTTCATAATATTTTGCTCATTCACTCTTTGCCCCATTAATTCTTCACTCATCCGATTGTATCTCCTGGTATTGTCGTAGTCTTCAGTTGGAAAAGTAGAGTCGTCTGTTTGGTGCTCACAGACACTCATTACAATAAACCTTCTTCTCCTCCTCTTCATCTTTCTCCTCCTTCTCTCTCTCACTCTCTTTCCTCCATCTCTTTCTCCTCCACGTCTCCATTGTTGTCTTCCTGGTCTCTGTTTGGTTTCCTTGAGTGTGGCGTTGGCTGGCTAATGTCCCTCCTATTGTAATAAATGTGTCTCCTCATTACAAATTCTCCAATTCTTTTCCTCACTACAGTCTTCCGGACTGCCATATTTCCAGGTTCCTTATTGTTTGCCATTCCAATCCAATCATCTTGTTATTCCAATCTTCGTATTGGTCAGGGACCTATAGTAAGATTATTTTTAAACTCTTAGCGTCGAGTGAATGGGATCTTCGTATTGGTCAGGGACCTATAGTAAAAGTATTTTTAAACTCTTAGCGTCGAGTGAATGGAAAGCATTAATGTTATATATGAGGAATGCGGACAGTTTAAAATGAATAGTTGAGTGGTTCGTAAATGAATACCAATCTATGGTTGCTGAGTACTACCATACAAAAATCTGGTGTGGTACACTCACACAACTTTCCTTGCTCATATTTTGAAACTACGATCAGACTTCTGTATATGTGTATATATATAATTGTTTTCAGAGAACTTTTTCTTTGTGTGAATTGTGAAATTCGATGATTTTTTTTAGTCGTCATTTTTTTAAAGTCGTAAAAACAAACAGCTGTTCTACAGATGAAATATCTCGACTATGTGTTCTTTTTATGAACTGCGCTACCTACCTACCTCATGCACGAGAAGGAGGTTACTAACTCCATTTCTCAAGGCTGGGGTTAACCCCCCATTGGTTTCCCAGAAAGGAGACTCATGCTAGTTGATAGAGCTGATAAATAATTATACAGGGTATGAATTTGAAAAAAATCGGTCAAGTTATATTGATCTGCCATTTTTCTCAAGAATATTACGGAGCTCCTGCAATTATCCCAGAAATGAGACTCATGTCAGTTGATAGGGCTAATGAATAGCTATCTATGGTATAAATTTGAAGAAAATCGTTGAAGCCGTTTTCGAGAAAACCGTGAAAAAACATGGTTTTTTAGTCATTATCCGCCATTTTTCTCAAGAATATTACGGAGCTCCTGCAATTTTCCCAGAAATGAGACTCATGTCAGTTGATAGGGCTTATGAATCCATGGTATAAATTTGAAGAAAATCGTTAGAGCCGTTTTCGAGAAAAACGTGAAAAACATGGTTTTTTTAGTAATTATCCGCCATTTTTTCCGCCATCTTGAATTGAATCTCTTATTGTCGGATCCTTATAGTATAAGGACCTTAAGTCTAAAATTTCAAGTCAATCGGTTAATAGGAATGGAGTTATCGTGTTCACAGACTACACACACTCACACACACACATACACACACACACATACACACACACACACACATACACACACACACATACACACACATACACACACACATACCAACACCCAAAATCATGTTTTTGACTCAGGGGACCTTGAACGTATAGAAAACTTGAAATTAGCGTACCTTAATATTTTTGGAAAGCAATACTTTCCTTACCTATGGTAATAGGGCAAGGAAAGTAAAAATGATAGCACAAGAAAATGGTATAAGGCGCTCATGTTCCAATTTTCAATGTTATGTTTATGGTAGAGTACTAGCTTTTAGTAGAGTGTGTTAGCACCGTTGGATAGTACTCTACCCCTTGCCTTCCCCCACCACCGCTTCTCTCACTCTACTCTACCACTACTACGCTAATGAAAACAGTCTCGAGCTAGAAGAGTCGTGCCGTAGGCTATCAAGTATAAGAAGTATTGTTATCTATTAGAACGTATTAATTTACTAAATTGTTAATAAGTGTTTAAGTGTTAATTTATTAAAAAAGTATTGACATTTAAAGATCATGAAAGGTTAGTTCTGTTCACTAGACAACACACTTTACCTACTATTCTCAATTCTTACTCGACCAAGTAAGTAGGGTAGAGTTAGTATGCCAGTTACTCGACCACTAACTCTACTAGTGTAAACCAGGCTTATGAGAGACTACCAGCGTCACACAGCTTCACGAAAAATAACTACTAGGACTATCATCTTTTAAGGTTGTGCAAAGGCTAAAAATAAACTTTCTACTGGTGATATTTTTCAAAGTTTTTCGAGATTTATATCATCAAGCTATAAAAATGGAAAAGTTTTCTCAGGAAAACATTTTTTTCCCGATCATTACTTTTTGAGATATGAGCGCCGAAAGTTTAAATTTTTGGGACAGAACATTTCAAATTCGGTAAGAGTTAAATCCATGAGATTTAGAGGATAGATTCTTCATGGTATTGATGATCTAGTAAAACAAAAATGTTTTGAAAATTCAATTTTTTGAGAGACCAAAAATAACTCAACTAAAAGTATTTTTGGTCATTTTTAGTAAATTAAAA
>NW_024088811.1:0-7476 GCF_014356525.2 Nilaparvata lugens | reverse complement strand
TTACATAATTTCAACTGGATTTCATGCATAGTTCTGGCTGTCTGATTAGATTTTGAGATATTTTTGTGTTATGTTGTAGTCATATCATTTTATCTTCTTCACTTCAGGTATTAGCTCTATAATTAACTAAAAATTGTCATATACTATGTACTCTAGTATAACTTTTATACTAGTATATTGCATAGTTGTTTCTTCAATTTATTTATAACAGTAATAAATCATCAAATCATATACTATTTAACTGCTATTCAACTTTATATAGAATAGTTTATATTGGATTTATCTATTCACAAATCACAAAAATCAAATCTATTAATATATCATTTATAATTCTCAAATCATGGAAATGATCGGAGAGGGACAGTAAGTGTTTAGTCAAAACTGTTCCTTCTCAAATTGGAATCAATAAATAAATAAAATCCAATCTACTATATATTATTTATAATCCACAAATCCAGGAAATGATTGGAAAGGAACATTTTCAGTCCAAAACTGTTTTTTCTAAAATTTGCAACGTGTAAATCTTGGAAACATGAAATGAAACCTTGAAAACTATCGTAGAAATGTCAACAATAATTCCATAACTGGAAATAATTGGTACCAAGTTCAACCACCTCAAAGATAGAAACAGCTGTGAACTCCTCAGACCTTCCATTCAGAAAATACAGATTCCAAATCAATCCATCAAGCCAACACAAGAGTGTCAGCTGGGTGACTTGTAAGAAAGTATAGAGGAATAAGACGGAAGCGAGCAAAATGTGTGTTACTCCAACGCGTTAAATTGACGGTATCAAGCTATTTATCCGTTTTGCAACTATCATTTATGCATTAGGATATTAAGATGCTCAAGGCATCTTTGCAGGAAATGCTCAGATAATGTGAACAGTTGCCGGAATTATCTAGCGGCATCTATCTATTAATAATTTAATCCGTGTGATAATCTCTTTTAGTTTTTTGTATAGAGCAACTACCACGGAATTCCAGTATGCACCACACTAGCTTTTAATTTACTATACTGTACAACCAGAGTTGTAACGTTTGCTATATTTTTAGTGAAGATTTTCATCGTTTTCAAACTTTATATCATTATATTATTATATCATAACTATTTGTATATATATAATACCATAGAGAAACAATAGCGTAAGTAGATATCCCATGGTATAGGGCGTTTATGTCGCAACTTTTACTGTTATCTCAAGCCGATTACTGTCGATTATTGTAGATTTTTACTGTTTTGACCGGGTAAGAGTGTATGAACGGCACAATATGAGAGACTACCAGCGTCATAAAGCTTCACGGGAAAGAACTACGTGGACTATCAGCTTGAGATAACAGTAAAAGTTGCGACATAAACGCCCTATCCATGGGATATCTACTTATGCTATTTTCTTCTCTCTATGATAATACTCTTATGTCAAATCAGATGAAATCCATTCATTTTATTCCCCAGAATAGTACATAAAATGAGAGTCGTATTTACAAATAAGGCATATTACCCTTACCTTAGTGTTTTATTTATTAAAACACAAGCATTAAGTCAAATATAAAGAATTTAAGGTGAAATAGAAACTATATTATCAGTTCCACATGCTTTATTTGAGCCAAACTTCAGTGTGTTTAGTCTAATCTAAAAAGACCACTTATGATGATGCCTCAATTGCGTTGAAACTTAAGTTTGGTTCAAATAAATTTGAACTGACATATCGCTTTTATTTGACCTTAATGTGGAGGGATTTCACATATTTATGTTCATGGAGTAAACCAAGAATTTATTTGGAGAAAAACACAAAAATTGTTTCATCCCCTATGACTCATCTTTCTCTCTTCTTTTCTTTATATTCTTTATTGATTGATTCATACATAAGTACATCATCAAAAATCATAAGGAGAGAAAATAAGGGGACCCTGTGCAATTCCTTTTCCAAATTTAGATAAGGCTACACATAGTCCAAAAAAGTCTTGTAGTTGTTCACTTTACAAAAGTTTCAGTTCCTCTTTCTTCTGATCTCTTCAAACTACATATTGTGTTTCATTTTGTCTCACTACATCTCACCAAACACTGTGTCTTTCTCTTATGTATTATATCCTATATAAAAGCGAAATGGCACTCACTCACTCACTAAGACTGACTGACTGACTCACTCACTCACTCGCAGACTAAAAATTCCGGACCAAAAACGTTCAATTTGGTAGGTATGTCATTTGGCCCTTTAGAGGCGCACTTAGAAATCTTTTGACAATATTTCCAACTCTAAGGGTTGTTTTAAGGGTTTAAAGTTCGCCTTTTAGTATTGTGATGAATTTTTCAAATAGATCTCATGAAAAGAGAGAAAAATTGTGATTACCTTTTAAAATGAAGGAATTTGCTAAAGGAATAGTTAGCGACCGAGCGATAAAGCTTACTTATCAATAACTGTATATTAGATAAGAGTACCGTTCTGTACTGAATATTTTTCTAGGAAAATTATTCAATAAAATTATAATTATTTTGCGAATAAAGCACAAATTATTTATGAATCGCTCACTGATTTTGAGGTTACACTTTGTTTACTATCGATCAGATGTTTTTAAACAGTTCGAACGCAGCTGACTGATTCAAAGCATTGTCAAATGTCATGCCGGTTTTCATGCAAGGTAAAATATCATTCCTAAAAATTATAAACTATCAATAAAGGATCAAGAATTTCAAATAAAAAATAAAATGTATGTATTATGTTGAAATTATTTATTATTTAAGAAATTATATTATACGTCAGGTCTTATTGTAACTAAATAGGTCATAGCATGAAATTATATTATTGATAAAATGGCAGAAATTAATTATAATAATCTCAAACCTAATAAAAATTGTACAAGAATATTAATTTATTAATAATTTATTCAACTGAACCACATGGTAATTAAATCTCTTTGGTAGGTCTAAGCCAATCACAGTGCATAGAAATAGCACCAAGACGGTGATCGTTTGAAAGCAACACATGTTAATCTATTATCAGACACCAACCCTGCCTTATCAGTTACACTAGCACGTGTACATTGTATGAGAGGAACTATGTCTAGAAGATTAAGCAGTTTTAAGAATTACATAAATTAAATTATTATTGTAATTAAAGGAATTGTATTCTACTACTTGCCACTGACGTCATGTTTACGTCACAAGCGTTCTACCAATGGCAAATTTTTATGCAAATTATTACATTGAGATTCTGAGAAGCAAGGTCTAGCCTAAAAGCTTAGAGAAAAGAGCAGCACTTCCCTTTTGAAATCCTCACCGTGCAGATCTCTTTTTATAGTTACCAAAGACCTATTTGTGAAAATTTCTTGTTCGATTTTAAATGTTCTATTTGTGAGCCGATATTTTAGGCCAATTTATTTGTTATTCGTAAATTTCTGTTCTCATCAATCGATAAATTTAAAAGCTTAAAGTAAATTATCCCTTAATTAATTCGGTGAAGGAGATATTTAAATTAAAATTCCCCACGTGCTGAAACCGAAGCCTGGATTGCCGCCGATCAAACGATTTTTGATCTAAAGAAGAAAACCACGACTACCAAGGAATTTCACGTGAGTTATAAGTCATAAGGGGCCCCAATCTACGCTTCGAAAAATATTTCAGTGCAGAAACAAATTTTTTCTTCGTTAAATTATTGGCCACGCCGACAAGCGCTTTAGCATTTAAGAGCCTAGAATTTATTCATATTTAATTTATAAGAATTTGTAGTTGATTAACTATCCTCCGCTGCCTGAACCACGACCCCGAGCATTTTTTAAAATATTTATAAATTCATTTTTTCACTATTTTTTCAAAAAACTGTTCAATTTATCAATTGTAAAATTCTGTTGAATCACGCATGGTATCATGCAAGCACAAGAAAATTTTTAACTATTCTGTTAATGCTAAATTATTATCAACCTGTAAATCAAATTCTGAATCTGCACTGTATGATTGCATATTTTATTGTAATATATTTCAGTTTTGTTAATTCGCTTTCTGAGTTCGATTATTTCTTAAGCCTGTCAATTATTGTGTCTGATACGTTCTATATCATCAAGAACCGATCGAATACGATCATGGAATAATTGAATTAAGCTGGATATTGGAACAGGTCTAAGTGGATGTAGCGAGTGGGGTCAGATCGAGATATTTATTCTTTGTCCTTACCTGCTCATATATCAGCTTTTATCTGTTACCTACCTCGACTTAGGAGCGAATGCATCAATTGTACAGCAGAGGCAGCCATAGATCATAAATTCCTACAATAGAGCTTAAAACCCGACAAGACTCTGTTCTCGAAATATATTCTGAACGATATTTGGTTCAAATACCGTATTTTTTATCCTTCAGAACTTATTAGAGACGCAGTCCCGTAAATTAGCTACATCGGGATTTTTGCTCGACCTGTATGATTTTGTATGCTCATTCTTCACAGGTAATACTTTTAAGGTATCCGTATTCAGTGTTTAGCGTCCGCTACACTACTTATAAAAATTTCATCATTATACAATTTGTCATTAGAAGAATCAAGGGTGAGCGAGCGTTTAGGCCTCCCGCGATTCCGACAATTGTATTGAATCTTGTAGTGGATCAATCAGTCTGGTGTTCACTCAGCGTCCACACACGCATTGCAAAATTTATAGCCGCTACACCATTGACTCAGTACAAGATTCACCTACATGTGTGAAGCCTTCAAAAACGCTCCACATGATTTGGGCCAACAACGTGGGCTTTAGATTCAGCACTACGTGATTGCAATCTCTCTACATATGTGAGGCAAGTAAAATACAGCTTTACATGATTTTGGCGCCCAACAGTGATAGGCATTGAAGAGGTGGATAATCGACTACGAGGATTATTTAGTTGCTCAGTATACTATAGCGCTGACAACGGAAAATTTGTGAAAAATTCATGGTTGTGAATTTCTTCGAATTTAGTATTAACTGTTCACTGTTATATAAAATAACAAGTCGTACCATACCCAATTTTTGAACAGAAAAGAAATTTATCGATTGATGAATTTTTAGAGAAAAATCGAACTCAGAATTTTATTATTGTGTTATTCGAAAATTGGTCGTACTATAAGTCATAGGTATAAGAGATATCATAAGAAAGGTCATATTATTGAAGAATATTAGGTCTATATTGAAACAATTTATAAATATTTACAGAAAAGAGGATTGAAGTTATTTACATTTTTAAAAGTTTTTAAAACATAAAGAGGGAAGTAAAATTAAATCACGGATATATTGCGGAATAATTCAAACAAAACACTGCCCTTTTTTATATAAATTGTGCAAAGAACACTAGCCTATATATTGAATTGCGGCAAGAAATTATAAAAGTAAGATATTTATAATAATAGTAATAATAAATTATAAGAGGCGTACCTGTATTACCGCATAAGTGTTCACTGTGTATCCTGTATGTTATTGTCATTTTATGTTAACGATATTGCTAATTTGATTCATTCCATCACTGAACATTATTGAAGCACACTTTTGTATTCCTTCCCATTCAACGAATTTTTTCACTATTTCAATTTTTGATCATCATTCACTTAAATCGTTTCACATAACCTCACATGTTTGCGATCGTTTCACGCACTTACATCGTTATACATCCAATAAATTATGGAGAACCACACCGCATCCTGAGACCATCAGCGATTTCAAGACGGAGGATGTCGCGCGGGATAAACGCCATGCATTGCCGTTCCAGAGGTCCGGACGCCCGCATCTCATGTCATAGAACCATTGCCGCCATCCGAAGACCACACACCCACCCCTTCCGTGTTACAGATGAGTCTCATCCTGGAAGCATTGAACGATATGATCAAAGAAAGGAAACAACTGAACGAACACTAAACAATATAATAAGAACTACGACCAAATAAAGGAAGTCAAAAAAGCAAGCTGACGTGATACATGTATGGAAGACCAACCTACCGAAAATGTCAAGGCTGAAGTCGCGCCGCACCCCGCCGAACGCCAAGAGGGACCGGACGACATCGCCCGCCAAGCTGAGGACGTCATCCAGGGCATAGAGGACATCCCGTACCACCGCGCGCCGGACACCAGGAATCCAAGGACGTTGCCCGCCGAGTGGAAGAGCAGCCGACCGCCGACCGCACGTATCTCCCATCCACCAAGGACAGCACCTGCAACACATCAAATCAGTATCCATCAAAAACAATCAGAAAACAACATTAGAACAATTAAAATCCGCATAAAGTCAAGACCACACACAAGCAGCAAAACATTCAAGAAAGAAGAAGAATATCTAGAAGAACCTACAACCACCGCCGTCATGTTAGGCTAAAATCGTACATCAAGCTTCCTACCAGCATGCAAGAAAAAGGAAGACGATATCCAGAAGATCTGCAACCACCGCAGTCATGTCCGGTTGAAATAAAACAGACTGTACACCGCCATGCAGGAAGAAAAATATCATACGAAAACCCACAGACACCACCGGCATGTCAGGTTTAAAAGATCGAACTACATGTCACCGGCCAACAAGGAGGTAAATATGGCTGAAGAGATCTACTACTTGTCGGCACATTCGTTTTAAGCAAGTTAGTAAAACGGACAGTCACAAATTGGAATTGGACCTTGAATAACACAGAAATCAAATTTAGATGGGGGCTTAAGGAAGAAAATAATTTTTCAATCAACTAGAAACTACATTTGTGGAATATACCAAAAATCAAACATTCATAATCACAGCCTACCCATGAATCCTTACTTTGCAGACTAGCATCTTTCTACTGCAGCCTAATCCATCAACATAACCTAACTTCGCCGCATCTCAGCTAATAAGGAAATATCAACAATCACATTAATGAAGAAAGAAATTATTATCAACTTTAAATCAAGAAATAAAACTGAAACAACTTTAAGAATTACCAACCTGATCAAGCCATCCCCTCGTGTCAGAGTCATCACAGAAACAATCGCCTAGTACATCCGCACAACTGAAAAATAGAAACAAGAATTATATTATCCACAGAAAATAATTATAAATTAGAAATCAGATGAAGTTAGTAGTGAATAGGAAGAAAGAATAAACAAAGTTTATTTGAAAAAATGCGTAAATATAACCTCGAAATACAGAATCGATCAAGAAATATATCAGAACCAAAGCCTGTTCGATAATTTTCTTCGTCCCACCAACCAATGTGTACGAAATCCTAGAGTCAATGTTATAGAATCAAAGCAATATCGTTAGTTAATTATTGTAACCCATTATTTAATGTGGAATAAGTAAAAAACACAAACAAAAAAAAAATATATATTATGTTAATTTGCACGAAATGCGCATGTTCTGTGTTATATGAATGTATCTCTAAAAAACTCCAAAGAAAATGAAATTCTTACTTCAAATGTGAAATTTATTACTGTTGCATCAAAGATCATGAATTGAAATTCAAATTGATAAATATAATCTTAAGGACTTAATATTTGTAACCACATTGA
>NW_024088810.1:0-6516 GCF_014356525.2 Nilaparvata lugens | reverse complement strand
GAGGGAGAAACACGATTCGAAAATGAATAGCTTTTAAAACTGGCTCGACGCAATAAAACCATCGTAGAGAGAGAGAGAGTGAAGGAGCGAGTGCGAGAGATAATGAGTAGGAGTAAGAGAGGAAGAGAGGAAAATAAAAAGATAGATTGAGAGAGAGAGTGAGAGTAGAGGGGTACAGCAAACAAGTGGGAGTGATAAAGGGGTGAGAGGCTCAGAGATTAATATCTTGACGAGGGAAAACAGAAGAGAAAAGCGGAAAAGCCATTTGATTGTTGGTCCCGGCGGTGCAGTTTTCCAGTTTTCCTCTCAGTGAGGGCCATTTTCCCGGCATTGACTGATAGCAGATAGCCTCAATATATATAGTAGAGCCCGATTTATTTGTATTTATTTGTTAAATGGCGAGCTATATCTGTATTGAAGAGGTTCAGATATATTTGTAGCTACTGTATCTGAAAGCTTATATACTATGTATAATATATTTATATTGAAGGCCTGAGATATTCGTAGCTACAGTATCTGTAAGCTTATATTCTATATCTATTCATATAGAAGTGCGTAATACATCATTCGTATCTTTAGCTGATAGGCTATATTCATATAGAATAGCCTGATATTTTTGTATTTATCTGTAAACTGATGGACTATATCTATATATATATAAGCGAAATGGCACTCACTCACTGACTGACTGACTGACTCACTCACTCACTCGCAGAACTAAAAATCTACCGGACCAAAAACGTTCAAATTGGTAGTGGTCGTTCAGTTGGCCCTTTAGAGGCGCATAAGAAATCTTTTGGCGATATTTCAACTCTAAGGGTGGTTTTTAAGGGTTTTAAAAGTTCATGTTTCAGCATGTATATTCTTCTTATTCCAATATCTTGAAATTATAATTGAAATGTCCATACAATATGTTAATATAGAACTATATTCTAGAGAGAACTATAATCTCTTCGAAACAGTTGTTAACTGGTAACTAAATTAAAAATTTTGTCAGGTTGGCATTAAGTTGAGTTGACTTTGTTAGGTTGGCATTAAGTTTAGTTGAGTCGATATGGTAACAGGTGGTTTTCGAGATCAAATTGACATAATACGTTCAAATTCGTTACAGAGGTCCCGCTGAGGTCTAAATGAAGGCGAGCGAAGCGAGATCATTTTTGGACAATCCAGTCGGGGCTCCAGAATTCGATACAGAGGTCCCGCTGAGGTCTACATGAAGGCGAGCGAAGCGAGCCCGCTGATCTCATTTTTGGACAATCCAGTCGGGGGTCCAGAATTCGATAAAGAGGTTCCACTGAGGTCTACATGCAGGCGAGCGAAGCGAGACCGCTGATCTCATTCTTGTCGATCCAGTCGGGGGTCCAGGGGCGGAGCCCCCTGGCTAGACGGATATGGCGAGCGAAGCGAGCCTGCCGGCTAGTCTATCGAAGAGCCTGATATTATTCGTATCTCTCTGTAAGCTGTTAGAGAATATAATATTATGTAGGATAGCTTGGTGTTATTCGTATTCATTTTTGAGCTGTAATAATAGTATGGCCTGAATATACAAACATAAACGTCACAAATATTCGAGTTTATTTGCAAGCTGCTGGTTTTAGGCTACATGTATATGAATGTAGAAGAGCACAGATCTTTTTTGTATACATTTTGAAGCTGTCAAACATGCTAAATATATAATGTAAACCCTGATAGATTTGTATTCACATGTAAGGTGTAAGCTAGTCTACATTTAATATGTAGAGAGTTTAGAGATACATTTTTGTTTATTTGTAATCTGATATAACATTCATGTAGACTGATACTGTATGAATGAATGTATTTTCAAAAGTTGTGATATAGACAAATACCTGTTAGCTAGGTTTATCGTGGTAGAGAGAACGCTGGGAGTCTCTCATACTGTGCCGTTCTTATACACTTTCACCCGACCAAAACAGTGATGATAGACAGTAGTCGACAGTGATCGAATTGAGTAGACATAAAATCGGCTTGAAATTTGAAACATAAACGACCTATACCATGGTAGCCTATATCTTCTTATACTATCTTTCCTTTATGATATAACTCATGAACAACTCATTATACTCAAGGCATACTATAGTATCGTACGTCACAAGGACGGGAAGGAGCCTTTTGCAGGCGAGAATGATGTTAGTCAAGACTAAAATTTCATTCCAGCAATGCAAAAGACATTCACGTCCAAGTAATGTACACTATTTTTGTCATAATAATCTAAAGAAGTATAATTGAGAAATAAAGAACATTACCTGCTTGTGCTGAAGTTATTACATGCATTCTATAAACATAACCTTGTTTACAAATCCCGAATCAGGAATTATGTGGAAGTTGACAAAAATTCCACCTGGAGTGCATAAGGTGGTTTTTGCAGCAGTTTTTCTGTTCCTATTTCGGAACTAGGAAACATACTCGACTGGAAAGAAAGCATATGGTTTAATTACAGTACAGTATGCTGTAATGAGAATCTGTTTATTTGTTCTACAAACAGCTGTTTACCGGCTTGATTTCATGCATGGAAAACAGCTGAGATTGAATGACTATGACTAAAAATCTGGTGTGGCGCACTCACACAACTTTCCTTGCCGTTATGAAAATTGATCACCTGACGCTAGTGTTCAGGCGCATCTCAAGTCTACTATTCTAAGATCTGAGCCAGCTGGTGACATGACAATAACGCTGGAGACACACATGAGGTTTGCTATCTCTTCATAGTGAATGATTAAATAGAATCAACAATAATTTGCAATTGAATAATCACATTTTCTCGAATTTAAAGCTATTTTCAATTTTAGGTGAAAATGTTACTGAACATTAATTGTAGAGATTTTCTTGCTCAATCTACTCCTCTTGATTTTTTTGGTTTCAATTGTATCTGAAGCCTGATAATTGGGAATCTATCTGCATTGATGAGGCGGAGCTCCTGGAATTTTTACAGATATGGGACTTGTGGCAGTTGATAGAGCTTATCGATGACTATTTTGGGTATGAATTTGATCAAAATCGTTGGAGCCGTTTTCGAGAAAATTGCAAAAACCCTGTTTTTGACAACATTTTCGCCATTTTAGCCGCCATTTTGAATTGCTTCAGATCGAAACTGTTCGTGTCGGATACTTATATCGTAAGGACCTTAAGTTCCAAATTTCAAGTCATTCCGTTAATTGGGAGATGAGATATCGTGTACACAGACGCACATACACTCTACACACACACACACACACACCACACACACACACACACACACACACACACACACACACACACACACACACACTCACATACATACAGACCAATACCCAAAAAAAAACACATTTTTGGACTCAGGGGACCTTAAAACGTATAGAAATTCAGAAATTGGGGTACCTTAATTTTTCTCGGAAAGCAATACTTTCCTTACCTATGGTAATAGGGCAAGGAAAGTAAATATTATTGAGCACTAGTTTGGTAACCCGTGCTCCGCTAGTATGTAATTGAAACCTTGACTTACTGAAATCTAGAAGAACTTGATAGGCCTATAACCATCCTCGGTAAATAAAGAATCTTATGCGAAATTTCAAGTTAATCAGTTGAGTGGTTGAGACGTGATGATGCGTCAAACGTGAATTTCCTATCCCCTACATGAGTATAAGCCAATTTTTTCCTTTATTATATTTTCATTGTAAAATATTAGGGTCGTATCAATTGATACTATAGTTTGATCAGGGTAGAAAACCATCCAATGAAATGATATCATCATATACAGGGGCCATCTTTATTTTGTATGAAAAGTCATAAGTTACGTATTTACTTTTCCCTATCCGGAGATCAAACGAGAAAATAACTCACTAACGTTCACCGTTTCAGATGTATATCAAGTTGAAACTATAGATATAGATTATCAATTCGATGATAGAGCTACAAAAAGTGTGCATATAACGATATTTTATATCCCAGAAAAGAAACGTATGTGGTGATATTTTATATCCTAATTTTACAACTCCATCCAAAGGTCCTGCAGTTATAACCTCAAAGGTCATAAACAGAAATTTGCAGCTCACCTTTTGAGATGTGGAGGGGATGTCTCTGTGAAATTTTCCCATCAAATTATTCCCTCTCATGATATTCATAATTGTATATACTATAAACTGGGACGCTATTTCAAATACGTCTTGAGAGATGAGAGATGATATCTTTTTGAAACACACAGAAATTTATGGAAGGTGCTACACATCAGGGAAATTATCTGATTAGATAGATAGATCTATAGCATAAGAAGAGGAAAGATGGCATAAGAAGATATCCCATGGTATAGGACGTTTAAGTTCCAAATTCAAATCTATATATATATAAAAGCGAAATGGCACTCACTCACTGACTGATTGACTGACTCACTCACTCGCAGAACTAAAAATCTACCGGACTAAAAACGTTCAAATTTGGTAGGTATGTTAAGTTGGCCCTTTAGAGGTGCACTAAGAACGGATTTGGAAAAATCTCCAAAGATACGCCCAAAACCTGAATTTTTCCAACGTTTTTTAGCGCTTTCTCAGCTCTATCGAGAACAAATGAACAGAAAATGTTCAAATTTACTACATTAGCTAGGGGGTAATAATGTTGTGTTCGAAAGAATTTGCAATAATGTAAAATATACGCCCAAAATTAGCGTTTTTCCAGCGTTTTTTTTTGCTTTTTCTCAGATTTATCGAGAACAAATGAACAGAAATTGTTCAAATTCAGTACAGAAGCTCAGCTAGGGTGTAATAATGTTGTGTTAGAAGGAATTTGAAATAACGCAAAAGATAGCCCAAAATTAGCGTTTTTTTGCGTTTTCTCAGTTCTTTCATCAAGTAATAGACAGAAAATGTCCAAATTTTAGACAGAGGTTTAGGTAGGATCTGAAAATGTTTTGATGAGGTTACTCTAATATTTCATCAAAGATACGCCCAAAATCATCGTTTTTCTCAGTTTTTTTGCGTTTTCTCAGTACTTCGACTTTCTGATGGAATGAAGCATGCTCAAATGAAAAATGCAGGCGAGCGGAGCGAGCCCGCTGATATCATTTCTGGACGATCCAGTCGGGGGTCCAGGGGGCGGAGCCCCTGGCTAGACGGATATGGCGAGCGAAGCGAGCCTGACGGCTAGTGTATCTATAAATATTCTATGACATAGGGTATTTATGTCCCAAACTCCCGTGTTAACTGAAGCCGATAGTCATAGTAGGTAGTTATTTTTGGTGAAGCTATGTGACGCTGATAGTCTCTCATACTGTGCCCTTCTTTAGGTGCGTACAGACTGTCGCTCTGCTCCGCAACCGAACGTCACTCCAGCAGAGCGATTGATGATCGACCGGGGAGCAACAGTGGTTCGACCGGGGAACGCGAGAAGAGCTAACATCTTCCGTAACGTTCATGATGTGTGCGTGGGCGGTCCGACTGTGGTTCGATGGTGGTACGAAGGCGGTACGAGGGCGGTACGAGGGAGGAGCGTGCTCGGTGTGGGTTGGAAGCACGAATATGTGTACGCAGCTTTACACTCTAATCCCAACAAAACAGTGATAATAGGCAGTAGTCGACAGTATTTGGCTTCAGTTATCAAAACATCGGCTTTTAATTTGGAACAGAAGCGACCTATACCATGGGATATCGTCTTATGCTATATATTTATTATAAGCCACAACCAAACTTTTATGAAAAGCATGTAGATGGAGCTGGGGTACCACACACATATCGAGTGAATCACCTTAATCCAATTTCTGGGGTGAAAATTCAATTTCACGAAATGTCTGTGTCAGCCACAAAATGTTAGCGAAGAGGGAAGAAGTAGAGTGATTGGTGATGGAAAATCATAAAAGAAAAGAGGAGAATTGGGTGAAAGAAGGAGTGAGAGAAAGAAGAGTATTGAGGTAGAAAAAAGAGAGAGTATTGAGGTTGAAGAAGAAGAGTAGGATAGGGCAGAAAAAGGAGAGGAGAGAGAGAAGAGATTGAGGTGAGAGATGAAAAGAGAGGAAAGATTGAGGTGTGAGATGAAGAGAGATAAGAGATTGAGGTTGTAAAAGAAGAGAGAGAATAAAGTGTGAAAAGGAGAAATTGAGGGGATAGAGGTGGAAGAAGAAGGGAGATAAGATATTGAGGTAGAAGAAGAAGAGAGAGAAGAGATTGAGATTGATTGATTGATTGATTGATTTAGTACTTTATTTGAGAGAGATGGGAGAAGAAGAGGAGAGAATAGGGTGGAAGCAGGAGAGGTGGAGAGATAGAGAGAGAGAGAGAAAAGGGTAGAAGGAGGAAAAGAGAGAGAGAAGAGATTGGGAGAAGAAGAGACGGAATAGGGTGGAAACGGGTGAGAATGAGAGATAGAATAGGGTGGAAGAAGAGGAGAGAGAGAGTAGAGATTGGGAGAAGAAAAGAGAGAATAGGGTGGAAAAAGGAGAGGAGAGAGAGAAGAGATTGAGGTGGGAGATGAAAAGAGAGGAAAGATTGAGGTGTGAGATGATGAGAGAGAAGAAATTGAGGTGGTAAAAGAAGA
>NW_024088809.1:0-6070 GCF_014356525.2 Nilaparvata lugens | reverse complement strand
AGAGAAAAGGGTAGAAGGAGGAAAAGAGAGAGAGAAGAGATTGGGAGAAGAAGAGAAGGAATAGGGTGGAAACGGGTGAGAATGAGAGATAGAATAGGGTTGGAAGAAGAGGAGAGAGAGAGTAGAGATTGGGAGAAGAAAAGAGAGAATAGGGTGGAAAAAGGAGAGGAGAGAGAGAAGAGATTGAGGTGGGAGATGAAAAGAGAGGAAAGATTGAGGTGTGAGATGAAGAGAGAGAAGAAATTGAGGTGGTAAAAGAAGAGAGAGAATAAAGTGAACAGATCCACATAACATGCATCAATCAAACACTATTCAACAAGGAAGTCTGCTAACCTGTACGGACACAATACAATAAGGAATTCCCTGAGAATTCATTGATTTTAAAGACTTGCCATTTGAGATTTATAAATAACATCTTTCACTTTCAGACAATTACTTCTTAAAGATGGCTTCCTCCTGCACGAATACACTCTTGAAATCTGTGTTGAGATTCCTGAACGATTGCTGCAACATCTCAGCTGGGATATTGTTAATTTCATTTTGAATTGTCTGTTATGATTCAACCACAGTTATTGGTCAAGTTGTGAAGACGTTTGATTTGAGATAGCTCCACAACCAGAAAATCGCAGGTGGACAGATCATGGGACCAGGTAACGCAGATGTTGCAGCGATCAATGAGGAATCTTCAACACAGATTTCAAGAGTGTATTCGTGCAGGAGGAAGCCATCTTGAAGAAGTAATTGTCAAAAGTGAAAGATGTTATTTATAAATCTCAAATAGCAAGTCTTGAACTTTACATTAGTTTGAATAAAATCATTTTTGCCCTTCCCACTAATGTTTTATGACGATTTTAAAATAATTCCCGTTATTCTGTGTCACACTATAGATAGGGTGTTTCAGAAGTAGTGTCAAACATTTTAGGGTATTGTTCCTGGATGATAGGAGACTACAAATGTCGTATTTAAAGTGCCCAAAACTCAGCGGTTATCCTTATAGCTGTCATTTGTTTTTTTTCACTTGGGAATTTAAATCTCAAGAATGAAATGTTGTATTGATCTGAAATTTGGCATCTGAATATTTATGTTATAGAGAATACTAAATATGACATTAAATTTGTAGTCTCCTATCATCCAGGAACGATACCCTAAAATGTTTGACACTACTTCCGAAACACTCTGTATACAAATTTGGAGTACAAAACTATAGTGAGGTCCACGTTATAATGACAGTATTTAATCAACTTTGGTTTTGCTATCCTTGTCTATCATTCGCCAAAGTCGGAGGTACTATCCTTTTCTAGGTCCACAACGATGCCAATTATGTTTTTGACAGTGTAGAAATATAATTAATTAATGCAGAGAATCGGCATCGCTATTCTTCTATCTTCATCCACTGCCATTATAACGTGGATCTCACTATAGGGTGTTTTTTAGCATATTTATTTCAAGAAAATTTTTCAAAATTCACACATTGAGAGGACTGTTGTGAGCGTTTTGAGCTTAATATTTGTTGATATTTTTGTAATAGAGTTTGTGTGCCATAATTCATCAACCTCATGTGAGAGGCTTTACGGATTTTTTTTTTGAAAAATGTCATTAGAGCGTCTCTATCTATCAACCCTTTTATTCTACTGCCATATCACTCGCTGGAATCAGTCAAAATGAATGCCTCTCAAAAATTTATTAGGTAGAGTAAAGACTTTCTATCATGATTTCTTGAAAATTATTCGTCAATCTGATTCCTGGTTTTTACTTTCCTTGCCCTATAACCATAGGTAAGGAAAGTATTGCTTTCCGAAAAAAATTAAGGTACCCCAATTTCCAAATTTCTATACGTTTCAAGGTCCCCTGAGTCCAAAAAAGTGGTTTTTTGGGTATTGGTCTGTTTGTGTGTGTGTGTGTGTGTTGTGTGTGTGTGTGTGTTGTGTGTGTGTGTGTGTGTGTGTGTGTGTTGTGTGTGTGTGGTGTGTGTGTGTGTGTGTGTGTGTTGTGTGTGTGTGTGTGTGTGGTGTGTGGTGTGTGTGTGTGTGTGTGTGTGTGTGTGGTGTGTGTGTGTGGTGTATATTGGTGATGAGTTATGTGCTCTGTGTACACGATATCTCGTCTCCCAATCAACGGAATGACTTGAAATTTGGAACTTAAGGTCCTTACTCTATAAGGATCCGACACGAACAATTTCGATCAAATGCAATTCAAGATGGCGGCTAAAATGGCGAAACTGTTGTCAAAAACAGGGTTTTTCGCGATTTTCTCGAAAACGGCTCCAACGATTTTGATCAAATTTATACCCTACCTAAGATAGACATTGATAAGCTCTATCAACGGCCACAAGTCCCATATCTGTAAAAATTCCAGGATCCCCATCTATGCAAAGTTTGATTTTAGATTCCCAATTATCAGGCTTTAGATACAATTTAAACAAAAAAAATTAACTGGAAAAGATTGAGCATGAAAATCTCTACAATCAATGTTCAATAACATTTTCACCTAAAATTGAAAATAAGCTCGAAATTCGAGAAAATGTTATTATTTCAATTACAAACTGTTGGCAACTGTTGATTCTATTAAATCATTCACTATGAAGAGATAGCACACTTCGTGTGTCTCCAGCCTTATTGTCCTGTCACCAGCTGGCTTGGATCTTTGAATAGTAGACTTGAGATGCGCGGGAACACTAGCGTCAGATGTCGCTAAATTTTAAACTTTCGCTAAAGTTGTGTGAGTGCGCCTCACCAGATTTTTTTTTTTGAAAAATGTCATTAGAGCGTTTCTATCTATCAACCCTTTCTTTTACTGCTATAATCAGTCCAAATGAATGCCTGTCAAAACTGCATTAGGTAGAGTAAAGACTTTCTATCATGATTTCTTGAAAATTATTCGCCAATCTGATTCGTGGTTTTTGTACTGAAAACAAACTACATGTTTTCTCACTGATTATTTGAATCAGAATCTATGCAAAGTGAATACGAATACTCTGTATTATTTATTTAATTGACAATTGAATGAGAAGACTAAGAAGTTGTCAAAAACCACAGATTTATTGATAGTTAGAGAGACCGGATTCGGTTGTTACACCATTGACAATCACTTATGATTATATTGAGAGGAGACAAGAGCCCAAAACTGTCTTTCTCCCAAAATTATATTATTCATTTATTCAACAGGAAGAAAAAGAAGATGTAGGAGAAGAAGAAAAAGAAGAAGAAGAAGAAGAAAGAGGAGGTGAAGAAATGAAGATATGACGTGGATCTTATACTTGTAGTAGTGGGAGATGAAAAATGAGATGGAGAAGAAAATTAGGAAGAAATAAGTGGAACACTAGATGAAGTAGAAGATGAAGAAGATGGAAGTAGAAAGAGAGAAAGAAGAAGGAAAGGTTAGCAGGAAATGGATACATTCATACATTCAACCCTTCTGTAGAGAATTGAGATGCAGTGGAATGAAATAAAGCTGCTTTCTAATTGGCTGTATGAATGATCGTCACTCTATATTTATGTTCAGGTCCTAAGAACATCCGTCCATGTGAGGGTAAAATGACAATAAAAACCTGAATGATTATCATTATTATTGTAACTGATTATTATTGGAGTGATCCGTGGTCTAGTGGATAGAGTGCTTGCGTAGCAGCATAGAGATCCCGGGTTCGAACCCCTCTCATTACCAAAAGTTTTTTAACCAGATCACTCCCGTGTTATCGGATGGGCACGTTAAACTGTCGGTCCCGGCTGAAGTATGACAGTCGTAAGGCCCATTGACGGCTTAAATTATATATTCAGGCGGTGGAACATTCCCGAAAGGGAACTCCCCACCACAAAAGCCATACGAATTATTTTTTTTTTTATTGTAACTGAGTATATGAATCTGAATCGATCTGTTTTCATAATAGTTTACAGTGGTTGCCAAACAGTCGATCGCGAGCTACCGGTAGCTCGTGGGGTAGTTTTTGGTAGCTCACAAAAATGCTTTTGCAAAAGAATGTCGTCCAGTTTGAATATGAACACTTTCCCAGTCTGAAGAAAGTCAATGACGAGAAAAACCCTCCACAGCACCGCAGCAATAACAAAGAATACGTCACATTTCTTTCAGACTTGAAACAACAGTTTGATCAACGATTTCAAGATTTTAACAGCATTTCGAATATGGTACAATATTCATCAACTCTCTTTTGCAGAGATCAATACAGAAGATTTTGCAGCTTGTGTTGTAAAACATTTTGGTGTAGATCAGGCTCCAGTTGAAATGGAATTTGTGGATTTTCAAAATGATCACTTTTTACAACTGGAAATATTTGTCCTCAAGTTCTCAAAGGAAAATATCCAAATATTATTCAAGTTGCATTGAAGTTGAAAGCTATTTTCAGCTCTACTTACTTGTGTGAAGCATCTTATTCAAGTATGAAATTCATAAGAAATCTATATAGGAACAGACTGACTGATGAACATTTGGACAACTGCATCAGAATGGCGACTACAACGTACACTCCAAACATCAAGAAAATACTTGATGACCAAAAAGAGTTCCACAAACTTCAAATTTTGTTATACTTTTTGCTATGAGATAAGTAGATTTCAACACTAGAAATGTATCTTCATAAGCAATAAAAGTGTAAAAATTTAATTTTGCGTACCGTACTTTCTTGAGTCTAATATTCGTTGGTAGCTCACTAGGAGATTTATAAAGTCTATTCTAGCTCACAGGCTCATAAGTTTGGCGACCATTGGTTTAGAATAAAGTAATTGAATCAAAGAAATTAAATAATATTATATTCTTAGCCAGAATTTTATACTTAGCATCTTCAATGCTTATCCTCTTTGGTCGTATAGAATATAACATAAGAAAATATCTCATGGTATAGGTCTTTCATGTTCCAAATTTCAAGCCGATTTTATGTTAACTCAAGCCGACTAATTGTGGATTGAAAGTATCTGGGCTGAAACCACAATTAATTAATGAAGCACTTGTAGATGAATCTGGATAAACACTCTCTATAGTGTGCCGTTTTGTCCCAAGTCTAAACATTCCCACAGGAAACTGTCTTGGAAGATTTATAAAACAGAAATTACTTGAAACTGTCTCCAAAATCACACCACGTGACCATGTTAATGTTTATTCCAAGGGAATTCAAGCAATGTTTATTTGAAGGAATTAATGAAATGGCAGAGTAACCAAGATGTTCAGTATCTTGATAGTAATAGTATCTCTGGTGCACGTTATAATGGCAGTATTTGATCAACATCGGTGTTGCTTTCCTTGTCTATCATTCCACAAAGCAGATAGCGCTATCCTTTCCTAGCTCTGCAACGTTGCCAGATCGTGTACAGAACTCTGTACGAACGGTATTTATAAATAAAGTCAATTGGGCGTGACTAAATCGAGATTCAAGTGTTTTTCAAAACGTTATTGACCTATTTAGCGATTTGTAATGTAAACTTGAAAGAGGCATTGAAGAATAAAGAGAGAGGAATAGAGTGAGAGAGAATGAGAAAGAGAGAGGTAACAGAGAGAGAAGACAGAGTGAGTGAGAGAGTGGTGGTTCAACGATCCCTCTGAAGTGGTACAGCAATCATGAATTCAAATAATTGAAACTAACAGAGAGTTTATTCTCATTCAAAAATGGAGAGAATTAGTAGAAGAAGAGAACGCAGAACACGAAGGAGAAGAAGAAGAAAAGAAATAGAAAGGAGATGAAGCAGACGAAGAAAATGAAGAGGAAAAAGATGGACAAAGATGAGGGAGAGAAGAAAAAAGGTGATGACGTAGAAGTAATACTTGTACTGTGGTAGATGAAAAATAAGAAGGAGGAGAAAAAGAAGAAGAGTAGAATAGTAGAAGAAGAAGAAGAAGAAGAAGAAGAAGAAGAAGAAGAAGAAGAAGATAGCTGTGGATAAGATGCACCAGTCGTTTCAAGTGCGCCTCAAAGTTATGGACTTATTTTGGGTATCATCTCTTGGAGTGGGTCTTGACTCACATACTGCAGATTTAGATTGTTTAGTTTGGAGTTGAAAAAATCTGGTGTGGCGCACTCACACAACTTTCCTTGCCGTTATGAAATTGATCACCAACGCTAGTG
>NW_024088808.1:0-7018 GCF_014356525.2 Nilaparvata lugens | reverse complement strand
ATTATTTGTTGAAACACCGCCGATTTATAAAGTTAAATTACAATTTTATATCATCGTTATTCTAATTGCATTCAATTTTCATTCTCTTTGGTTAATTTCAATTATCTATTGTTTGTATAATTCGTTGAATAATTAGCATTATCATCATTTAATGTAAATTAGTGTATAAGCCAGTAAATATAGTAACATACATAAATGGAGAAATCTAATCTAATCCAATCTAATCTCTCTCTCATCCTCTCATTCTAATTGATGCATTTCTCATACTTTGTAAAATTGATCGAATTTACCTGTACATCCATTTAATGTAAATTAGTGTGCAAGCCAGAATATCATATTATAACATGATTAAATAAAGAACTTCAATCTAATCCAATATCACACTTTCTCTTTCACTCTATTTTATTTATATTTATTTTGAAACATTTCAAATTACTCTTTGCAACTTGCTCCTCCAATCTCCCTTCTACACTCTTCCTCCCTCATACTCACACTCTATCACTCTCTCTCACTCTCTGTCTCTCTCTTTC
Source organism: Nilaparvata lugens (assembly GCF_014356525.2). Lineage (NCBI taxonomy): Eukaryota > Metazoa > Arthropoda > Insecta > Hemiptera > Delphacidae > Nilaparvata > Nilaparvata lugens. Next base: position 6,488 of record NW_024088808.1, on the reverse strand, counting down.
TCTCTCACACTCTCTGTCTCTCTCTTCCTCTCTCTCCCACTCCCTCTCTTCCTTTCTGTCCCTCTCTAAAAGCAACCTGAGTAGTTAATGAGCGCAGTAATGGGTGTTTGAATATAATATAACCGCATAAGCGCTAACAAGCTGTAGTCTGAAATACAAGACCACAGAGCTCGATGTAAACAGAATACAGTTAGCAGGTATTAGCGAAGCACAGAGATGCTTTTAAACGCTACTTACCGTTATTAAGTCCCACTAAGTCTCTCTGATTCTTGTGCTCCATTTTGCAATTTTCGGCCAGTTGGTTGTTCGGTTAATTTTTACAGCATGCAAATTTGAGGGACCCCAGGATTGGTGCTAGGAATTTTCAAAGGTGGGTGTTAGATGGTGAAATTTGAATACGTGGGAAGGGATAGAATGCAATTTGAATTTGTTGGTGGTTGAACAATAAAATTTGAATAGGAGAATGATTCTTAACTGTGTGGCTGTATGGAATAGAATTTGAATTTGTTGATTGTCAAACAATAGTATTTGAGTGGGAGAGTGATCTTTTAATTGTGTGGCTGTATAGAATAGAATTTGAATTTGTTGATTGTCAAACAATAGTATTTGAGTGGGAGAGTGATCTTTTAAATTGTGTGGCTGTATAGAATAGAATTTGAATTTGTTGATTGTCAAACAATAGTATTTGAGTGGGAGAGTGATCTTTTAATTGTGTGGCTGTATAGAATAGAATTTGAATTTGTTGATTGTCAAACAATAGTATTTGAGTGGGAGAGTGATCTTTTAACTGTGTGGCTGTATGGAATAAAATTTGAATTTGTTGATTGTCAAACAATAGTATTTGAGTGGGAGAGTGATCTTTTAATTGTGTGGCTGTATAGAATAGAATTTGAATGTTGTTTTGTCAAACAATAGTATTTGAGTGGGAGAGTGATCTTTTAATTGTGTGGCTGTATAGAATAGATTTGAATTTGTTGATTGTCAAACAATAGTATTTGAGTGGGAGAGTGATCTTTTATTTGTGTGGCTGTATAGAATAGAATTTGAATTTGTTGATTGTCAAACAATAGTATTTGAGTGGGAGAGTGATCTTTTAATTGTGTGGCTGTATAGAATAGAATTTGAATTTGTTGATTGTCAAACAATAGTATTTGAGTGGGAGAGTGATCTTTTAATTGTGTGGCTGTATAGAATAGAATTTGAATTTGTTGATTGTCAAACAATAGTATTTGAGTGGGAGAGTGATCTTTTAATTGTGTGGCTGTATAGAATAGAATTTGAATTTGTTGATTGTCAAACAATAGTATTTGAATAGGAGAGTGATCTATCAATTGTGATATATTACCTACACTCATTACCTATAATATGAGGCTTAATGAAATCCACCTGATAATGGCTGTCACGTTATTTTTTATAGTTAAATAACGATTAGCCTCCTGCTTGGCATCAGTCGGTAGAGCATGAAATATTTTAATAATTATAATAATCAAGGTCGTGGTTTTTAATAGGATACAGTCTCATAAAAATCTTTATAGGCCCAGATATGAGCTTCCACAATAATTCTGATAATTCATTGAAAAATATATATATGGTACTTATCCTATAGTATTGAGGAATGAAAAATAAATCGCACACCATAAACAATTTGATACATATATTAACAATATTGCAAAAAATAAATCAGAGCAAAAAATATATAGAGCGATAAAAAATATATAATATAAAATAGAACAATAATCGAAATCAATAAAATATCACAGGCCAAATACTATTCTCTAAATTCTACAGCACGAAACGTTACCATGTGCTTTTATTTTCTGATCATATGCATCTATTTGCATGTAGCTGCGATATCAGCTTGCTAATGCCTGTCGACTTGGACAATTCCATTAAACTAAATTCTAAAAATCAACTTGATAAATTGACAACTAATAATCCAAATATATATATTAAATTCTATAGTATCTAATAGATTTCTTTGTAATAAATATATATTTTATCTCAGGGTGCGAGATTCGGCACCTGACGGAATAAATAGAGCAATTCATCTAGTGAATCAGAGCTACATTAAATTATCGCAGATTATATTGCAGAAATTAATGATCATATGAATATGTATTAACAGCCTAGATTTTATACTTCTTTGATTTATAGATCTACCAATATATGAATTGATTCGTTATTTTCTAATAAAATACTTTTAATACTACATTTACTTGCGCAAGTATTTTTACCAAATTCTAATTTATAAGAAAACCCTTTCGACGAGCTAGCTTTGATTCTTATGTAATTTCGAAGCACTGAGGGCGCCCTATCACTATTTCAATATTTCTCACTCACGTGTCGGAATTTTCTTATGAGCTGCTGATGTCGATCCAACTCCTGGTGGTCCTGGATTATTGTAGCCGGAGTCGTCTCTTCCAAGGGTTACAAAATTATTTAAAATGACTTTTGCTTTATAAGAGCATCACAAAGTCTTATAAGAAATTTAGTAATTCATTTAACTTTAAGTTATTACAAGATATAGCAAGGTATTACGCTCTATAATTTTTAGTGACCTCTCATGGTGGCAGTTGGCAGGCGAGTGTCGTTCTCCTTTCTCAATTTTACAATTCTCATTTCCGATTTTCAAATTTGCATAAAATTTGAATATTCTAGTCCTCCGCCATTCAAGGCTCAAATAGACCGTGCCAAAATATTAACTATTACTTATGTTATATATATAATAATTTCTTTGCCTTCGGGCCATATCCAAAACATAGACTATACAACAATTTTTTCATAAACTCTATTTATTTGTAGAAATATATACAAATATTTTTGAATCGGCTCACTATTGCCGCCTATCAATTGCCATTATTTGATTGGTGCATGCAAATATTACAGTATTCATGCGCCTGGTAACCTCCTACTTCCTTAATACATTTATTATTTTTATTGGGTTTTTAATATGCTCTCTACATGCTAATAATTTTTTATAGTTATTATTTGTTTCATACATCATAATAATTAGCCACGTGAGACCTTTAGTTCCTCAAATTGCATACCGTTTTGCCACAATAAATTTCTGCCAAGGTGTTTGGTCAGATTCTACGTTGTATGGCTCGGTCGATCGTTAGGTCGCCGATCACTAAATATTTATGCCTAACCTCAATTTTCGATATTTTATATAATATTATATGTTAGCAAAAAAAATTATTTTAATTTCCTTAGGCTGTTGTACATTTTAGCCAGGACGTCTGATATTATCTAATCTTTAAGTTATCTCTTTGGCGATATTAGCCAATTACTTTACTTAGACCTATAAATATTTCAACTAGGGATTTTTATCTATCTATCCAAATTACAATATGTCACATGGCAATGGAGAAAGAAAGAAGATCGGCATTACTGATTCTCTGCTTTGCCACTGCCTTCCATAGAGGATAGCAGATACCGGTATATCTGATGCAATATTAACTGTTCATCATTGCTAACAAAAACCCTTTCAAATTATTTTATTGATTTATCAAAATTTGGGAATGGAATAGATTTGGTCCAAGCCTGTAGTTCCTTCCTAATCATATTTATATGATTTGTGATTCTGTCCACGAATAAATAAAGAAATAAATAAATCAGCTCATCTCAGTTTAAGCAGAGGATAAATGGTAGAAACAATGCAATATCTTAACGAAATCAATTATTTTTCAAGAAGCATTTCAAGGTGGAAGAGCTACAATAAATTAATTGTATTTTATTTGCCATGAAAATATATTCTTCAGTGACTAAATTTTCAAAGCTGACATAAAATACTTTGTTAATGTTGATGAATTGTATTCCTATATTATTGGAAAACGATCTGGCAACACTTGGGAGCGAAAAAAAGATGGTGCTATCTGCTTTGTTAAGTGATAGACAAGGATTGCAACAACAATGCCAATCGAATACTGCCATTATAACGTGGACCTCACTATAGGTGTATGTTGATTTGGCTCTATCTCTTTCTCGCTTTGCTCTGTTGCCAGATCGTCTTTTAACAATGTAGAATTATTAATTAGTTAACAAAAATATCTCATCTCAAATATGAAAACAAAGCATATCATTCAACAAAGCAGATAGCGCTGGTGTGGCGCACTCACACAACTTTTCTTGCCGTTATAAAAATTTATCATCTGACGCAAGTGTACACGCGCATTCCAAGTCTACTATTCAAAGATCTGCCAGCTGGTGACAGGACAATAACGCTAGAGACACACGTAGTCTGCTATCTCTTCATAGTGAATGATTCAATAGAATCAACAGTTGCCAACAGTTTGCTTTATTGAATAAACACATTTTCTCGAATTTCGAGCTTATTTCCAGTTTTAGGTGAAAATGTCACTGAACATTAATTGTAGAGATTTTTATGCTCAATCTTTTCTACTTGAAATTTTCTGTTTAATTGTATCTGAAGCCTGATAATCGGGAATCTAAAATCACACTTTGCATTGATGTGGCGGGAGCTCCTGAAATTTTTACAGATATGAGACTTGTGGCAGTTGATAGAGCTTATCAATGACTATTCTAGGTATACATTTGATCAAAATCGTTGAAGCCGTTTTCGAGAAAATCGCGAAAACCCCTGTTTTTGACAACATTTTCGCCATTTTAGCCACCATCTTGGATTGGATTTGTTCGAAATTGTTCGTGTCGGATCCTTATAAGGGAAGGACCTCAAGTTTCAAATTTCAAGTCATTCCGTTGATTGGGAGATGAGATATCGTGTACACAGACGCACATACACTCATACACACACACACACACACACACACACACACACACACACATACAAACCAATACCCAAAAACCACTTTTTTGACTCAGGGGGCCTTGAAACGTATAGAAATCTAGAAATTCGGGTACCTTAATTTTTTTCGGAAAGCAATACTTTCCTTAGTAGCTTAGATTAGACAGTTCAAGGAGAAGTTTTGCGCAATCCGCGAGAAATAAGGAAAAAATGTTGCGCAAATCCCCCTCCCCCTCCCCCTCCCCCTCTGCGCATGCGCAAACCCCCTCTCCTCCCCCTTCCTCCCCCTCTCCTCCCCCTTCCTCCCCCCTTCCTCCCCCCTTCCTCCCCCCCTCATCCCCATTTCCTCCCTCTCCTCCCCCTCTCCTCTCCTTCACCCTCTCCCTCTCCCTCTCCCTCTCCTTTCCTTCTCCCTCTCCCTCTCCCTCTCCCTCTCCTCTCCCTCTCCTTCTCCCTCTCCTCTCCCTCTCCCTCACCCCTCTCCCAGTGAGGACGAGGGGGAGGAGAGAGACAGTGAGGGAAAAAATAATTTCCCTTTTTTGGAGGAAAAATTCCCTACTGACAGATTAAAGTGAATCCATATTTCTACTGTCAAATTTAAGTGAATCCATCTTTCTACTGTCAAATAAAGTGAATCCATCTTTATACTGTCAAATTAAAGTGAATCCATATTTCTACTGTCAAATTAAATGAATCCATCTAATGCAAGGTAGTGAGAGTCAACCTTGTAAGATATGCTCAAATTATTCTCTCAGTCAGATCTTAAGTGCATCATGAATCTCTAAGAACCCAATTCAACTTATACTGACAGAGTAAATTCCAGTCTAGTATAGATAGAAAACTCTTTTGTGAACCCCTCTCCCAGTGAGGACGAGGGGAGGAGAAGAGAGACAGTGAGGGAAAAAATAATTTCCCTTTTTTGGAGGAAAAATTCCCTACTGACAGATAAAGTGAATCCATCTTTCTACTGTCAAATTAAGTGAATCCATATTTCTACTGTCAAATTAAAGTGAATCCGGTTTGCTTCCACCCGACAGTAAGAAAAATTTCACAATTTTCTATGTGCTGTACAAACCTGCAGGCGTTGCTTTTTAAGTGTGCTCTCCGAGAATATCTATAGTAAATTAGTACGAACAAGCATTCCAAAAATGGCTATAGATATTCTCAGACCTATATCACTGGGGTATCAACATCATCAATATCGGTGCAGTTCTCTTAGGAAAATTCGATTTCCACTGACATTAAGTTCCCACGAGCGTGAAAAAACTTTTAGTTTATGCTGTTTAAGACTAGAGATACTCATTGGGCAAGTTGATAACCTCTTTAAAGTCTCCTTCACTATCAATTATGTGTATGCAAATTTCTCCACTATCAGGAAATGTGACATGGTTACAGTATACCAATCGTAAGCCAAATGGTCAAAACCCCAATTTGCTTTGGGTCTGCATCAATGAAAATTCATTAAAGCTTGTGCAATCGAAATAAGCACTCATCTTATCAGTTCGAACGTTTCAAAGCAAATGACACCTTCTGTTGCTGCAATTCGACGTGTGCTATACTTCCTTATCTAATGTGATGTCGCCAGCTATGCTTACCACTCGTTATAGATTTTCTTTTGGGGCTAATACAAACCCAGCATATTGAGCAAGACCCATTTCGATGTAATCAAATCTCCCACCTGTTCCTCAGTCAAATTATGTTGTTTAGCTTCTATCCAATTCAT
>NW_024088807.1:0-5989 GCF_014356525.2 Nilaparvata lugens | reverse complement strand
CATATTAAAACTAACTTAAAGAGAGGAGATATATCTTTCTCTCTCTTTCTAAAAATAGATTTCCCCTTCCCCTTGCCCGGTGGAGGTGAGGGGGATGAAAAGAGAGAGAGAGATATATCTTCTCTCTCTTTCTAAAAATAGATTTCCCCTCCCCTTGCCCGGTGGAGGTGAGGCGGGTGAAAAGAGAGAGAGAGATTATCTTTCTCTCTCTTCTAAAAATAGATTTCCCCTCCCCTTGCCCAGTGGTGGGAGGGGGATGAAAAGAGAGAGAGATATATCTTTCTCCTCTTTCTAAAAATAGATTTCCCCTTCCCCCTTCCCAGTGGAGGTGAGGGGGATGAAAAGAGAGAGATATCTCTCTCTCTCTCTCTCTCTCCTTGCCCAGGTGAGGGAAAAAAAATTTCCCTTTTAGGAGGAAAAATTCCCTCTCTATAGTGACAGATTGAAGTGAATCCATATTTCATACATCTTATGCTATACTGACAGATTGAGGTGAATGCTAGATGAGGAAAAAAATCTCTTGAGAGGGAAAAATTCTCTACTGTCAATTAAAGTGAATCCATATTTCTACATCTAATGCTATACTGACAGATTGAAGTGAATCCATATTTCTACATCTAATGCTATACTGACAGATTGAAGTGAATCCATTTCGCTCTAATGCTATACTACGATGCCAACTCACTTTGAGAAATTCCCTTGGTGTTAGATTAAAGTGAATTCATATTTCTACATCTAATGCTATACTGACAGATTGAAGAATCCATTTCGCTCTAATGATATACTACGATGACGGGCTCAAGAGAGAGAGGAGGATACGGCCCCCCTCGCTTCTCACAACCAGCAGACGGATCTGCTTTCTCCTTCTTTTACTCGTGGCATCTCTTTCCCGCACCCTTCTTTATACGAAAGGCGAGTAAAGAGATAAGGATCAAGTTCCATTTTTAACGAGTGTTCCTAACTGTAGTAGTGAAACGTTTCTCTCTGACCAGCATTACGAAAGGCGAGTAAGGAAGAATGTTATACTAGCGAATTAGTATAAGTTCTATAATGGGTCATATTTATGCTTGCTTTCCAACTGACAGTCAAGAGTTCAATCAACTGATTATGATGTATAAAAATTGAGCTCTTTTGCTGTACAAACATGGCAGTCGTTTTTTTTAAAGTGATTTCTCCGACAATATGTAAGTATAATTGGAATGTGCTAGCATATCAAAAATACTTACACATTCTCAGACCTATTTCACTCGGGATGGAACTCAACGTCTATAGTTACCATGAAACTGCCTTAAGAAGATACGATTTCCGCTCACATTTAATTGCCATGACGAGAATTAAAACTTCTAATTGTATTCTCATTCAAAACCACTGAATATTCTTTCGGCAACTTGATAGTATGTTTAAAGTCGGCTTCACTATCAATATCGATATTTTAAGGTGAATTTCACCATTATCGGCAAATGTTACCTTTGTTTTCACAAACCAATCATAGGTATAAAATTCAAAACCCCAATCAACTACTGGATTTGCTTCTACAGACAACTCGTTGAAACTTTGCAGTCAAAAAGTTAGACATCATGTTGTCACTTCACCTGTTTAGAGTAAAGTGACGCGTGCATTCGCTCGCGTGTGCTCATCTAGTCACATCTGCTCTGCTCCCTGTGAGGTCCCTTTCTAAGCTCGATAACTCCTGCACTGAAAACCGTTACATGAAAAAATGTCTAAATCGTTTATGTGACAAGTGTTTAGTCATTAAAGCTACTTCACTCTCTCTCACACATCCTTTTAGAAGATTTATTGATATACTCAAAAATGTCTAGGGTGTGAAATTTGAAACTATAGGTGTTAAAAGTTCACTCTCTCACACATCCTTTTAGAAGATTTATCGATATACTCAAAAATGTCTAGGGTGTGAAATTTGAAACTATAGGTGTTAAAAGTTCACTCTCTCACACATCCTTTTAGAAGATTTATCGATATACTCAAAAATGTCTAGACTGAAATTGAAACTATAGGTGTTCACTCTCTCACACATCCTTTTAAAGATTTATCGATATACTCAAAAATGTCTAGACTGAATTTGAAACTATAGGTCTGTACTTCTCTCTCTCACACAAGTGTTTATACAATCAATCACACTCGTCTAGACTGAAACAACATATCGTTCACTCTCTCTCACACAACTCATGATTTTATGTTTTCGGGCCCAATATAAAGTCTTTATATTTGACCAAATCCATTTTTTCTGTATAATTTGCACTACCTGATTTTCTGTAAGTTATGTTATGTTTTTGCCTCAATCCAATTCATATGGAAAGACACCTCGGCATATTTTTGATACAATGTCAAATGCGATTCTGTGGATGAATAAACTTAGGTAGTCAATGAATGGAGCCGAACATGCAGTCTCATGACATAACCTCTTCCGAATTTTTAATTGCCTCAGCTATTTCATCACAGCGACTCCCATCTCGTTTTTTTTAATAAAATCTCCAATATCATTTTTAGTGCATACTTTTCTGCAATTTGATTAATTAGAATAGCAAGCATCTTTTGTAATAACTGCTCAATACCCTCCATAATATTAGCTTTTATTGCACTTGCCATTTCAGATAATCGTTTTTCAAACTCTTCCTTTGTTAATGAAGAACTAATCAATTTCTGCAAAGTAGATTCTAAATATTGCTTATCAATTGCCGATGGCTGTGTTTCATTTACTTTAGTAAAAATTTACAGTAGTCGAGATTAAAAAATTGTCTGTTGAACTCTCATAACTCTGTTCATCCCCCTCCTCATTATCATCAATATCCATACTCTCCTCTTTTACTTCTTCCTTTTTGGTTTTACACCAGAGTGTGAGAATTTGTTTTCCCAGTTCAATTATGGGCTCTATCAACGGGAGAGCGTTTTCCTATTATATTCTCTGATCGCTTTTCAAAATGACTAAGCTTTTATGCTTCTCTCTAATTACTTTTCTCAATTTCTTAATCTTTTCGATTAAACCAACGTTCTTTCTATTCAGCTTCCTGCTGCGTGTTTTAGACAACATGACTGCACAAAGAATAATCTCTACTGAACGGTAAGAAACGTATCGAGCGAATCTCGGTACTTGCCGCTATTAATTCCACACTCGGTCATAATAGTTAGAAAATTATGAGGTTTACGATTCCAAACTGTATGACAAAGTTTAACGAAATCTTTATAAGAATATCTGCTCCAACATGATCTCTGTGAATTAATTCCGACTCAATAAATCTACCTTGAAGATTATAATCATATTTGCATTGTCCCTAGTGAAATGTTTCTGTGTAGCTCCATAACTCTGAATTAAATATGCAGTGTCAATTTACGATGTCGACCCATGGTAAATATGCTCTTATTTGAGGTACGTGATTAATTTGGAAGTCGTCGAATTGACAAGAGAAAATTGTTGAATTTTGTTGGGGTGAGGTATAGATTCCGAATTGCTGTTTATATGAATTCAATACCCTTCATTTTGAAAAAGACTTTTCTCAAAAACAAGTACTTTCTTGATACTCGCTCTTCGTGTGCAAGTATATAGTTTTAAATTCAACCCATTCTTTGGAAAATTAAATTAAATAGTAAATTGGTCTTTCCCAACGTGAAGAGCCTATTATAAGGATCCTTGCATTATGTGGTAATAACTTACCATTTTTACACATGTTGGCATTTCTTTCTCTCTTATAACACATGTCGAAATTACTATCAGGATATTACTCATGTTAGTCACGTGTACAGCATGTGATCTGATAAGGACTATCATTTTTCGTAGTTATCAAGGAGGAGGCTGTGCGCTAGACACCACATGGCTGTGTATAGCTTATCACATCGGATGCAAGCGACAGTTCTCGCTCTCCCCTTTCACAGTGATGCACGATAGAAGTTTCTCACTTCAATTCCCCCTCTCTCTCCCGCACCCTCTTCACGAGAACGCATGTGTTTTCCCCTTATCTGAGCCTTAGCAAATAAAACTCAGATTAAAATGAAACTGAGAAGCATTTTTTGATAGAGACGTATTATATTTACACCAAATCTTTGTCATATTTACACTGAATGGAATGTATTTGCAATAGATTATTTACAATAAATGTACATGATATTTACAATAGATTATTTACAATAAATTTACATGATATTTACAATAGATTACAAAAGATTATTTTTCATCTAATAGTTGATCCTTACTATATAACTAGGCGTTGAAAACCCATCCCTTTCACTAACAATCCTTTTTTATCACATTTTAATATTTTTTCAATCAAATACACTTGTCTCTCCGATTCATTTAATTGTGTTTTTTTAATTTCTTGCATAAAACCTACCACTAATTACTTCTCCGTTTAGATCTCGCAAGCTATACGTTACAGGTTGAGAAGGAAATATAGAATGAATTACAAAATACTCTGCACTCCAGTTTATGTTATAAGATTATCGAAAAGAACCCTTTTCTTTGAGATTGTACAACATCTCCTAGCTTAAATTTCGGTTTGAATTTTTCAATTTATTCGTCTATTGAATGCAGAATTCAATGACATTAAAACATGATTACGATCTTTTTTTCCCCACATCTTTAGGTTTCATTCTAATGGATGAATGCATTGTTGCATTATAATCTCGAACTAAACTGTCTAGTTGCGATATCCAGTTTTTGGTTCCATGTTCAGTTAAATATCTATAAATTTTTGCTTTAAGTGTTCTATTAAACCTTTCACTATGGAGGCTTTCTTATCACTAAAACATGATAATGTTTAATACTATATCCATCTAATAACGCTTCAACTTTGAATTGAAGAATTCTGTTCCTGATCTGTTTGGAACAGCTTAACTCCTTTATTTAGAAATAATTGGCTCGAGAGCATTAAATACAGATTGCTTGCCTTGTCTTTAATGGTACACAATATGCAATTTTGAAAAACATTAATACCCTAAGATATATTTGTAACCCTTATTAAAACGCGATAAACTCGTCATCTCAATGAGATCGGCTTGAAGCAAGTCTTTTTCACTTTTCAACTCATATTTGCGAGTGGGATAGTTCCACACGCGGTACGCTATGAAGCTCTAAAGCAACTTAGATCTAATAATATTCATGATATAGTCAAATCAGTGGTGTCGGATGATTGTCATGGGACATACTGAGCAATTGTTAGTATGAAGACTTCCTTACTACTGTTCAATCATTTTATATGTGTACATACTTAATCAACTAAACTGACCTTCATATATTATTCTAACTTACATATAGCTTTACACTAGAGTTGCTTGGTTTAATTCATAAATCAACTTAGAATGAGAAACATTATACAGCATTATTTTTTGATATTCTTTACATATTCAAGTATATAGTTTACATTCATCAAATATGGCATACATAATCAAAAATGTGTACAATTCGTCTTTATTTTTCAAACTTTTGTCAATAGTTATAATATTTTGCATTTATTCGTAACTTACACTATACATTTATTCCTTAAACCTCTACAAGTATTACAATTAATTTTCACATTCAAAGCTTCTTAGTTTAATAGTTTTATTCTCTCCTCAATTAAATGAGTTCATCATAATTTCTGTAAAAAATTAAAGTTATAGTTTGTACATCATTGCCGATTCACCACACCATTTTCATAATTTCAAATGTAAATCTTACACTATCAATGTTTTTATCTGTTAACCTATCATCATGAAATAATACATTGAATATTCAACCAACCTAATGAATTGCAATAGCAAAATTCAGGAATTTCCTTTATTCACATCTTCGATGTCTATCAACTATATTCTTATTTATAATATAACATACGCTTATATGTTCTGACTTCTGTTCTTCACTTTTTTACCAGGTTTTATAAATGTTAATATTCCTCAAACGTTAGTCCTTCTTTCCGAAATTATTCAATTCTAATATTGTTTTCTCAATAAGTTCGAAATAACAACATCTATTTTTTCATCGATTTATTCAAAATAGTTC
>NW_024088806.1:0-7631 GCF_014356525.2 Nilaparvata lugens | reverse complement strand
CAACCAAAAATATATATTTATGTTAATTGCACGAAATGCGCATGTTCTGTGTTATATGAATGTATCTCTAAAAAACTCCAAAGAAAATGAAATTCTTACCTTCAAATGTGAAATTTATTACTGTTGCATCAAAAGATCATGAATTGTAATTCAAATTGATAAATATAATCTTAAAGACTTAATATTTGTAACCAACATTGATAAAAATCAAGAAAGCCATTTCAAGTGTAACCCTGTTTGTACGCAACGTACTAAGCGCAAATAAGAAATGCTCGAGTCAAACGGTAGACGATTGTCAAGTCACCGAAGTAAAATCACACTCTCACCCAATTTATGTAAAAGCCAACCAAAGAGTCGAAACCTGTAATAACCATGAAAAAAATGATGAAAGTCTATATTGTTGCAAATACTGTTCAAATCTTAAGAAGTAATATGTGAAATCTTGTATATTTGTTATAGTTATGGGTCTGCTCATAAGCCACCCGTGAATGGAAGTTGTGGAGTTTTTTAATGAAGGATCCAAAGAGACCTCATTAATTATTGTATTTCGATTGTATCCAATGAAGGAACAATCAATTATTTATTTTCTCGTAGCCAAAAGTGCACGATATATTGTTTTTAGTGTTAAGTGTTGAGTTTTCGTAGAAGTAAGGAGATGAAATATCATCACAATATCGGATTTTTCAAATAGTCATTGTTTCGACTCGTCTCCCAATTACCTATTTAAAATATCCTGGGGGCTTTTGTGTGATGAATCTTTCAAATAGATCTCATGAAAAGAGAGAAAAATTGTGATTACCTTTTAAAATGAAAGAATTTGCTAAAGGAATAGTTAGCGACCGAGCGATAAAGCTTACTTATCAATAACTGTATATTGATAAGAGTACCGTTCTGTACTGAATATTTTCTAGGAAAATTATTCAATAAAATTATAATTATTTTGCAAATAAAGCACAAATTATTTATGAATCGCTCACTGATTTTGAGGTTACACTTTGTTTACTATCGATCAGATGTTTTTAAAACAGTTCGAACGCAGCTGACTGATTCAAAGTATTGTCAAATGTCACGCTGGCTTCACGTAAGATATATATCCATCTCTAAAAATTAAAACTATCCATAAAGGATCAAGAATTTCAAATAAAAAAAAATAAATGTATGTATTATCGTTGAAATTATTTATTATTTAAGAAATTATATATATGTCAGGTCTTATTGTAACTAAATAGGTCATAGCATGAAATTATATTATTGATAAAATGGCAGAAATTAATTATAACATCTCAAACCTAATAAAAATTGTACAAGATATTAATTTATTAATGATTTAATTCAACTGAACCACATGGTAATTAATCTCTTTGGCAGCCTAAGCCAATCACAGTGCATAGAAATAGCACCAAGAAGGTGATCGTTTGAAAGCAACACATGTTAATCTATTATCAGACAACAACCCTGCCTTATCATTACGCTAGCACATGTACATTGTATGAGAGGAACTATGTCTAGAAGATTAAGCAGTTTTAAGAATTACATAATTGAATTATTATTGTAATTAAAGGAATTGTATTACTGCTTGCCACTGACGTCATGTTTACGTCACAGCGTTCTACCAATGGCAAATTTTTATGCAAATTATTACATCGAGATTCTGAGAAGCAAGGTCTAGCCTAGAAGCTTAGAGAAAAGACAGCACTTCCCTTTTGAAATCCTCACCGTGCAGATCTCTTTTTATAGTTACCAAGACCTATTTGTGAAAATTTCTTGTTCGATTTTAATGTTCTATTTGTGAGCCGATATTTTAGGCCAATTTATTGTTATTCGTAAATTTCTGTTTTCATCAATCGATAAATTAAAAGTTTAAAGTAAATTATCCCTTAATTAATTGGTGAAGGAAATATTAAATTAAAATTCCCCACGTGCTGAAACCGAAGCCTGGATTGCCGCCGATCAAACGATTTTGATCTAAAGAAGAAAACCACGACCGCCAAGGAATTCACGTGAGTTATAAGTTTTAAAAGGGGCCCCAATCTACGCTTCGAAAAATATTTCAGTGCAGAAACATAAATTTTTCTTCGTTAAATTATTGGCCACGCCGACAAGCGCTTTTAGTACTAAGAGTCTAGAATTTATTCCTATTGAATTTATAAGAATTTGTAGTTGATTAACTATCCTCCGCTGCCTGAACCACGACCCCGAGCATTTTAAAAATATTTTTTATAATTCATTTTTCACTATTTTTTCAAAACTGTTAAATTTTATCAATTGTAAAATTCTGTTGAATCACGCATGGTATCATGCAAGCACAAGAACATTTTAACTCCTTTTGTTAATGCTAAATTATTATCAACCTGTAAATCAAATTCTGAATCTGCACTGTATGATTACATATTTTATTGTAATATATTTCAGTTTTGTTAATTCGCTTTCTGAGTTCGATTATTTCTTAAGCCTGTCAATTATTGTGTCTGATACGTTCTATATCATCAAGAACCGATCGAATACGATCATTGGAATAATTGAATAAGCTGGATATTGGAACAGGTCTAAGTGGATGTAGCAGTGGGGTCAGATCGAGATATTTATTCTTTGTCCTTACCTGCTCATATGTCAGGTCTTATTGTAACTAAATAGGTCATAGCATGAAATTATATTATTGATAAAATGGCAGAAATTAATTATAACAGTCTCAAACCTAATAAAAATTGTACAAGAATATTAATTTATTAATGATTAATTCAACTGAACCACATGGTAATTAAATCTCTTTGGCAGCCTAAGCCATCATAGTGCATAGAAATAGCACCAAGAAGGTGATCGTTTGAAAGCAACACATGTTAATCTATTATCAGACACAACCCTGCCTTATCATTTACGCTAGCACATGTACATTGTATGAGAGGAACTATGTCTAGAAGATTAAGCAGTTTTAAGAATTACATAATTGAATTATTATTGTAATTAAAGGAATTGTATTCTACTGCTTGCCACTGACGTCATGTCTACGTCACAAGTTTTCTACCAATGGCAAATTTTTATGCAAATTATTACATCGAGATTCTGAGAAGCAAGGTCTAGCCTAGAAGCTTAGAGAAAAGACAGCACTTCCCTTTTGAAATCCTCACCGTGCAGATCTCTTTTTAGTTACCAAGACCTATTTGTGAAAATTTCTTGTTCGATTTTAATGTTCTATTTGTGAGCCGATATTTTAGGCCAATTTATTTGTTATTTGTAAATTCTGTTTTCATCAATCGATAAATTAAAAGTTTAAAGTAAATTATCCCTTAATTAATTTGGTGAAGGAAATATTAAATTAAAATTCCCCACGTGCTGAAACCGAAGCCTGGATTGCCGCCGATCAAACTTTTTGATCTAAAGAAGAAAACCACGACCGCCAAGGAATTCACGTGAGTTATAAGTTTTAAAAGGGGCCCCAATCTACGCTTCGAAAAATATTTCAGTGCAGAAACATAAATTTTTTCTTCGTTAAATTATTGGCCACGCCGACAAGCGCTTTTAGTTATTAAGAGCCTAGAATTTATTCATATTTAATTTATAAGAATTGTAGTTGATTAGCTATCCTCCGCTGCCTGAACCACGACCCCGAGCAATTTTAAAATATTTTTTATAATTCATTTTTCACTATTTTTTCAAAACTGTTCAATTTTATCAATTGTAAAATTCTGTTGAATCACGCATGGTATCATGCAAGCACAAGAAATTTTTAACTCCTTTTTTAATGCTAAATTATTATCAACCTGTAAATCAAATTCTGAATCTGCACTGTATGATTACATATTTTATTGTAATATATTTCAGTTTTGTTAATTCGCTTTCTGAGTTCGATTATTTCTTAAGCCTGTCAATTATTGTGTCTGATACGTTCTATATCATCAAGAACCGATCGAATACGATCATTGGAATAATTGAATCAAGCTGGATATTGGAACAGGTCTAAGTGGATGTAGCGAGTGGGGTCAGATCGAGATATTTATTCTTTGTCCTTACCTGCTCATATATCAGCTTTTATCTGTTACCTACCTCGACTTAGGAGCGAATGCATCAATTGTACAGCAGAGGCAGCCATAGATCATATAAATTCCTACAATAGAGCTTAAAACCCGACAAGACTCTGTTCTCGAAATATATTCTGAACGATATTTGGTTCAAATACCGTATTTTAATCCTTCAGAACTTATTAGAGACGCAGTCCCGTAAATTATCTACATCGGGATTTTTGCTCGACCTGTATGATTTTGTATGCTCATTCTTCACAGGTAATAATTTTAAGGTATCCGTATTCAGTGTTTAGCGATCGCTACACGCTTATAAAAATTTCATCATTATACAATTTGTCATTAGAAGAATCAAGGGTGAGCGAGCGTTTAGGCCTCCCGCGATTCCGACAATTGTATTGAATCTTGTAGTGAGTCAATCAGTCTGGTGTTCACTCAGCGTCTCACACGCCATTGCAAAATTTATAGCCTCTACACCATTGACTCAGTACAAGATTCACCTACATGTGTGAAGCCGTTAAAAAACGCACCACATGATTTGCCGGCCCACGTGAGGCATTTAGATACAGCACTACATGATTTGGCAAATCTCTCTACGTATGTGAGGCGAGTAAAATACAGCTTACAATATCAAGTTACAACAGGCCTTAAAGAAGGATATTTCAAATTTATTTTTCACGTTCTTGTCTATTCCGGATATTGAACTCGATGTAGCTTTTCAGCCAGGGAGATGGGAAAAGCTAATGACGCGATGCACTTTCAATAATTTCAAACCGAGCTGGAGGTAGAGCTTTAAATTGAAATAGTGAACAATGTACTTTTCACGGTCGAAAAGTGTGTTCATGAGCTTTTTGGTTCCAGTTTGACCGTTCTCATTTGTTTGGTAGTTCGACAGCAATTCGCGCGGGCGATTGGTGGAGAGGAGCGAGGGGAAGCTCGCATGCTTATCATGCAACTCTTGGGGGTACTTGAGATCGCATTCTATATATACCCGGTTTCTGAATTGCTGTCCAAATTCGCGAAATCAAGGCTGGAAATTTCTTCCTCTGAGAGGAATTGAAATTTCCAACAGGTAAGCTTGGCTCATAGCTTCCGAGTATAAAGTTTGCATCGATATAAAGCAGATAATTAGACGGTTTTGAAGGATCGTATGTTTCGGGTAGATGTTGTTATTCGCCTCACAATAACGTTTACCGATAAATGAGACTCCGCCTCTTCATTCCCGCCTCAAACATAAGATGCAGTCCGGATCTGTTAGTAATTCCAGTTCGACTTTAGTGTGTTTCAGCATGCAATTCCAGGTGAAGTGGGCAAGGGAAACAAAATGGGTCACATCGAGGCCATATGAGCTAAAAAGCGTAGACCTCATGGATTCAAAAACTACCGCTAATAGCATTACGTCCAAACATAAATAAAAATCGTGATATTCACCCAGATTTTTCAGCTTGAATGTTGAGAACACTCTTTGCACATGCTCTATTCTTCGCGAGACAGAGGTGTATCAGTTAAGTCGTTATGAAAACATTCAATGGGGGGAAGCGATGTTTCCGCGAATTTTTCGGGACAGCTCATGTACGAGTAGGGATATACTCCTTTCTTCAACAAGAGCTGTCTGTGTCGCGAGGTGGATCATCAAAACCAAAAATAATCGTTCGAACTTCTTTTCCATATCTGTACTCTCTACCAAATTACGCACCAATACTTCCAAGGATTCAGACATAAATGTAGGAATCTAAAAATTTAATTTTGCCTACTGAAAGTGTCAAAAATCTCTCTGACGTATTTGCGATGCAGGAATTTCTTTTTTACATTTACCGAGCGATTTTAGAATAAAATGCGAATCAAAACCGGAGAAATTATGAAAATAACACGATATGACTCCGGAGTACGAGCTGTTAAATTACAAGAAACATGTGCCGCACACAAGTAATTACCGGTTTCATGCGCGTGGTGACGACATTTAATATCGCTGTCTAAAAACGGTTCAGCACAAAGCCCGCAGTTTACTGAATTTTGAAATTCATGCTCTTGACTCTCGGATAAAGCTTGCATCGGAATTTCTCGTTTCATATCCTCATACAAAATGTCACCGAGATCTGTAATTTCCTGAAGAAATTTCTCCATGATTTTTTCGTCTAAACTACTCGATCTATGGAGTACAGGTCCATGAGTGATTTCGCCGTTAACATCGATAACAACGAAACAATACCCGCAGGGAATATGACGCGCCGTTTTCTTGTGTAACTACGAGTAATTCATCAGAATCGGAATCATCATCATCATCATTATCGATATTAACAACGTATGTTTCTAAATCCGCGTAATGGTGTACTTTTTCTTCAATGTCGCGCCTAGTTTCTTGAATTTAATTGTCTCTCCGCGTTTAGGATATGAAACGCGCTGAGATTCAAACTTGGAACAAAGTTCCACATGTTTCAACAAATTTGCTTTACCGTCTACATTTCGAGTTTTGTCTGATGTGAACCGGTGAAAACAGAAATTACAAACATGTACTTGACCCTTGTGTTTTGAAAGGTGACAGAGAAGACGAGATAGCCCATTCTTCCCGTTTGGGGTATTTACTAAACAGAAATGAGTTTTTCCTGCATCGCCTTTTAGCATTAAAGATTAATTTGGTGTTTACGCGTGAGGAAAATGCTTGTACGGAAGGGGAAAAACTTTTTGTTGTCGTATGCGATGACGTGAATTGCAATGTCCGGATTGAGTATTTCAAATTTCTTAATATCGCGTGTCGTCACCGGAAATTTACACCTCGCGTATTAAGTGTGTGAGCAAACTTGCTCAAATACTTTACACTTAAGTTCGAGTTCCTTGGCTTCTGATGGAAATACGCGAGCACTGACCATAAAAAGCATTTTTCGTCAGAGAGATTTTTCACATTTATAATACATGTTTTGTTTTTCAAAAACTGGGGTGTCTGAATGAAACTGGATGTGTATATAGGATTAAATTTAATCACGTTCACATCCAGTGATTCAATTTTCTTTAGCACCCACCCACTGCCGTGTCTTACAAAATTTTCAAAAGATGAGAGGATTTTTCTCACGGCTAACATGAAATGCTCATTAAACTCTTCATAGTTCTCAAGCACATTTAGTGCTATGTTGGAGTAACTATGTAGATTTATTAGAGATGAGACAGAGTCACCAACCTGCTTGTCATCCATCACCACTAATTTATACAGCAAAACGTTGAGGACGATGAACCACTTAACATTGCCATCATAGCGCGCCGCATGTTCCCTAATTATATCGAAAACTCGACGTTTCGAGCTCTCGAGCACGCTGGTGATGTCGATATCCTCCTCATCGAGGGTGATGCGATGGCGGGCTGCTGCAGAATTGATACCACGAAGTCTGCGTTCCCTCGGCATGATTCTGAAAAAACAAAACGATCAGGATGAGATAGAGTACAACAACATGTTAGTTGTGAATTGTCATTGGTAGAAGAAGGGTGTGTGAAAATGATATCTCAAGATCACATAATGTTGCATGAAAGATTAAGATTATTATCTTTTGATAAAAGATGGTTGAAATCTTCTCCGCATTTGTCCGCGGAAAACATGGCGAAAGAGGGATTTATATTCTCATCTCC
>NW_024088805.1:0-5853 GCF_014356525.2 Nilaparvata lugens | reverse complement strand
GCGGAAACATGGCGAAGAGGGATTTATATTCTCATCTCCACCAGACATTGTGCTTTCTCCATGGCTGAACTATAGAATATTGAATAAATATTGAATTAACTACTATCATAGTCACCAACAGTTTCATAAACAATGATTATATTGAGATTTTGAAAATTGAATAAACAAATATCCACTCAATTAGCTATTCATTACATACCTTCAGATCCTATTTGTTCAGCATCTTTGTCCACAGATTCCTTTGAACATCACGACGATGATATCTTTTGTCTTGCATATCCCACAATGGAACATGCTCTTAACCAAACTATCAACTTTTCATTGTCCATAGTTACAACTTTATAAAACAGAACAAGTTCAGAAAACAAAAACAGACAAGATTGTGAAACAATTTTGAGATTAGGATGATGTTGTCTCAGCTCGACTTCGGGCGGATAGAGCCGCAAAATCCCATTCAATTCGATCGAAAACTTGATCGGCCGGAGACGGCCGTGCACGGACGTATGAACCTGTTGCAATGGACGAGCATATATCCTTCTTTGTTGGGGGATCGTTCGTACGAGTTCGGTAGTTTTCGGCCGATGCTAGTTCGGACGAAATCGGTTCCAGTGGAAGGCCCACCTTAGTTCAATTCAAAGTTTTCAATTATTTAGAAGTTTCAAATTAAAGGTTTCAATTTGGAGTTTTTTCATTTGTCTGGAAGAGTTTGAATGGACAGAAAATTTTATTGAAGGTCTTTCGTTGTGATGATACATACAAAAATGTATGACCACAATTGTGTACACACATGTTCAACATACTTGACCTGTCATAAGTGACCTCTCTGAGTAATATCTAGAGAACATAGCATAAGTAATACCCCATGGTATAGGGTGTTTATGTCGTAACTTTCCCTGATATCTCAAGCCGATAGTCCACGTAGTTCTTTCCCATAAAGCTATGTGACGCTGGCAGTCTCTCATATTGTGCCGTTCATACAATCTCACCCGACCAAAAAAGTAAAATTGATAATAATCGACAGTAATCGGCTTGAGATAACGGTAAAAGTTTGACCTAAATGCCCTATACCATGGATATCTACTTACGCTATTATTTCTCTATGGTAATGTTCAACGTGCAATTTGAACAGAATATTAGTCTTTCAATTCAAAACCAATCAATTTTTAATGATTCTAAATTTTAACTCAGTAGATTTAGTAGATTTAATCTATCAGGGCAACTCTTAAAAAAATTCAACCACCCTAGACATTCAAGACCAATCAACGGGTTCAACTCCTGAAGAATATCAAAGTATTATTTCTGAAAATGAAAACGATAAATTCCGGGACAATATTCCCAACAACCCAAGCTTTAAAACCTCTCCCAACAGCTTTAGTAGACAGTTCCATTTTACGTTGAAATTCATCTCATTCACTAGGTCGCATATTATTTTCTGATGAACCCTTCCACCATCATTGTCCAGTGTAAGGAGGGGCTCCTCCCTTGGTCGGGAAAGGGGTTTTAGACCCCCATACAAGGAAACAATGCCGACTAAGGTTGACTAATCTCTAGCCGGACCTGTAATTGTTTAGTATTATTTACAGCTGCGTTAAACCCTGGCGGATCAGTAGCGGAAAGCTAGCTTGATTAAAGCGTCCATGCCTCGTCCGAACTTAACCTTTTTCCTAGCCTACTTACTGCTGCATACTTCTCTCTTACTCAACCATACTGTTCTATATAATTCTCTCTCATTCTCCACATACTGCTCTACATACTTCCCTAGTGATATCTTTCTCCTACTCTTTCACTTTCTATACCTTACACCTCGTCTGAATTAACCTTTTTCCTAGCTACTACACTACATGGTCTCTCTCTTACTCAACACATACTTTTCTATATCTTTTCTGTCACTCTCCACATACTATTCTACATACTCCCCCGCAGACCCTTTCAGTAGTAATATTTTCTCCAATTCTTCTACCTTCTCTTTCTTATATTAACCTATCCCCAGCTCTTTTCTCACTTCTCTACAGACCCCTTTTTCATCTCTCTTCTCCCAAACATATATTTCTTTCAAGCTCTTTTCCTCATTCTCTCCATACCTCTCTCATACCCTCCTCTACTGTCTTATTCAACTCTCCCCAACAGCCTCCCCATCTCCCCCTGAAACTCTCTCAAACAACTCTCTTCACTTAACTTCTTCTCTCCCCATTCTCTCAATCAATCTCTCTTTCTTTCTCTCTCTCTCAGGGTTGTGTAGCAGAGAGGTCCTAACTCCGCCCTCAATGAGGGAAATTATCAAATTCAAATCAATTCTCTCAATTTCTCCTCTTCCTATTCTCTCAAACAATCTTTCTTTCAACTTCTCTTTCTCTCCCTCTCAGAAAAACCTACCTACCCTTCCAAATACATCTTCTTGACTCTTTCCAGAATGGTTTATGAACTTTATATGACAATACGTGATAGACCTAATAACAACAGTTCTCAATATAAGTCTAGTCAATTCCATTCATTACTTTTGTTCCAGTCTCACAAATATAAACAATTATATATAATTAGTACAATATTATATGCAATTATATCTCTCTTATCACTCCCTTACTTTTTCACTCCCATTCTCTATTTCGTCCTCTCTCTCTCTCTCATCTCTCTCTCTCTCTCTCTCTCTCTCCCATTCTTCTCCTCTTCGTACTCTCTCCCCTCACTCACTAAACCTTTCCTACTCTTCAAATACCTCCTCTTTCTTATGCACTTTCCCCCCTTACCCTATCTGTCTCTCTACTTGTTCTCTCTCACTCTCTTCCTTACAATCTAAATCTCTCTTCTCGCTCTCTCCTACCACTCTCTAAGACTACTCTCCAAATACCTCTCCCAATACACTCCTACTCCTCACCCTATCTGCCTCTTTACTTGTTCTCTATATTATAGATAATATTATATATGATTTTATACAATTATATATCTCTCTATCACTTCCTTTACTTCTCCCTCCCACTCTATTTCGTTCTCTCTCTCTCTCCCTTTCTCTCTCATTCTTCCCCTCTTCGTACTCTCTCCTATCACTCTCGTAACCTCTTCCCTACTCTTCAATACCTCTTCTTATGCACTTTCCACTCCTTTACCCTCTCTGTTTCTTTACTTTTCTCTCTCACTCTCTCCCCTCACAATCTCTATCTCTCTCTCGTTCTCTCCTACACTCTCTAAGCCTACTCTCCAAACCTCTTCCAATATACTTCCTACTACTCACCCTATCTGTCTCTCTACTTGTTCTCTCGCACTCTCACACTCTCTCCCCTCACAATCTCTCATCTCTCTCTCTCGTTCTCTCCTATCACTCTCTAACCTACTCTCCAAATACCTCTTTCTAAAATACTTACTACTACTCACCCTAACTGTCTCTTTACCTTTTGTTCTCTCACTCTGTCCCTCACAATCTCTATCACTTTCTCTTTCTCTCTCTATCCCTCTCTCTATCACACTCTCTCTCTAACTCCCTCGATATCCTTCCCCAACACACTTCTCTCTCTCACACTCAGACCACACCCACCCAACCACTAACGCTTTTTCAGTGCCCTAAAAGCCCTTCAACGATATAAACAAGGCCAGATAATGAACCTCCTTTCCCTTATTTACCTCTCCCTACCAACTACATAACACGGCTGAAAAAGGTTTAACACAACATAAATTGGACACTCCGCTTTTTGATGAGAGCACCATAAGTCAAGTAATAATGAAGTAGCCGAGTGGATGGAATTTTCTAACAGTAGATGCGTTTTCAGGTTTCATGGTTTTCGAATTATAGAGTAATTTTTTCTCAAGTGAACGATATAGATATTCATAGGGAAGGCCTGGAGGATATGAAGGTAGAAGTGAGAAGAAGTAAGTGTATCAAGACCCGATCACATGAAGCGTTTTTTCTAGATTTTTAAGTCGTTTTTTCAGGCTTTAACCCAATCAGCGTATTGGAAAGCTTCCTACCCTGACGAAATCAATAGGCCGTTCAAAAGCTTGGAGGAACGCCCAATTGGTCTGGCCCTTAGTAACGACAGATGAAATTAGAAATTGGAAAGAAGAAAATGGACAGATAGAAATACGATGGAATTGATCGTTATTTGCTGGAGATATCTCTATTTCCTATCGCCCATTATTTTCATACACTGAGTCACTGTCGATGTTGTAGAACCTTGCATAATGAAATAAAAACACACATAAGAAAAATGTGACCGGTCTGGTCACGAATCCATGGTCTTGTACCAGATAAAACTGTAGAATTCAATGATATATGTGTGTTTTTCTCCATTATTTTCCTACACATTTTGTAGTATCAAGAGAGACAACAGTTTGATGATATTCAAGAATCAGTAATTTTGTAGAAAATCTTCAATCTTCACACAATGATTCAGAAAAAGAGAGAGGGGCAGGAAGAGAGAATGAGAGCCAGATAAAGTGTGAGAAAAACAGGAAGATAACAAGCGAGAAAGTTAGAAATACATCGAGAGAGATTGATTGATTGAGTAATTTATTCATGTAGATTACAATATATATACTGGCTTATACTCTTATAGCTTACTAGCTTACAATACAGCAGAATCATAGATGAATTTAGAGTAAGAAAATAATAATTATTGAACTGTATATGATATGAAAAAAGCAATCTGTAATAACTAAATAATATTGTTATGCATCTACTTAATTGGCGAAGCTTTGGACATATCAATGTCCTTTCTTCGGAACAATATTTAAAATATCCTTCCAACTAACTCCCTACCAAATGATTGATTGATTGATTTAGTACGTTATTTATTTGATTACAATATATACTGGCTTATACACGTATATACAATAGCTTACATACAGCAAAATCATAGATGAATTTACAAAATATACAGCGGTATGCAGTGAATAATTAAATAACATGAGTTAATATAGTACGAATTAGAGAGAGATTGATTGATTGTCTGATTGCCTCTATCAAGAGCGGAGTCAGGACTCAGGTCCTCTCTGCCACACAACCCTTAAATAGAAAGAGAGAAATAGAGACAGAGATAGAGTGTTGAATCATAGAGGAAGAGAGTTTGTTTGCAAACAAGCACCTGTCATGAGGGTAGTAGGGATAAGTTGAGGCGCTTGTGGCACCATTACAGGTATCGACTGTTAACCTCGTTACTTAACTCAATAAACGGCTTTCCCCACACTGAAACTCACCTCGAACTGTCAGCTTGGATGGAACGAGAAGCATTGATTCCATTTATGAAGGATGCTGACAGAAAGGAATCTCACCATGGCCTTACGCGGCGAAAATTCGATTTAAGTTTGGTGAGAGTGTGTGTGTGTGTGCGAGTGTGTGTGATTGTGGATTTTAACACACGTGTGTGTGAGCCTTGTACATGTGTGTGAGTGTGGCTTTAACACTCGTGTATGTGAGCCTTGTGCATGTGTGTGAGAGTGGATTTTAACTCAACACACACGTGAGCCTACTTCGGGATTCTGTGTACATATTAAAGTCCGGGTAACACTTATCATGCAATGTTCCGATCCCACTCCGATTCTATCACGGATGAGAACGTTTTAGAGTATGCATGTTACACGCATGTCCGCCATCTGATTTGTCCCATCACCAACCTTCCAACACATGGAAATATCGGTAATGAGTAGGATCGGACGGTGCATGACAGGTGTGGCCCGGACTTTATTCATACAGCATTGAAAGATTGATTGAAATTCACCTGTACAAGATTGAAAATTGAACATGGTGAATTACATAAATAAATTCTATTGATAACAATCTATAGCGAGATTCACGTCTAAGAACAAAGATTTAATTATTTATTCATTTATTCATTTATTCACAATGATGATATTTATTCATTTACT
>NW_024088804.1:0-6241 GCF_014356525.2 Nilaparvata lugens | reverse complement strand
TACGGCTCGGGCGTAAACGTTTCTTTCGGTGCAGCAAACTGTCACTTTGCGCACTAGTTGCACAAATAACTATTGGACTGAACTTTTGCGATTTGAAGAACTATAGTGAGGTCCACATTATAATGGCAGTTTACGATTGACACTACTGTTGCTGTCCTTTTCTATCATACAACAAAACAGATAGCACTATTTCCCTCGCGCTTTGCAATGTTGTATATTTGCCAGAATATTTTATATTTACTTTTGACAGTGACTGTACAAAACTGAACAAACCATATTCTCAGCCGCCATTTCTTTCTTCATTCTATCACAATACTGAGTACCGGTACACAAGTCGTACAATTGATTTGAAATGTATTATTAAAACAATTAAATAATTTTTAAACATCACCGAACGAGAAACACAATTAAAAATACCTGAAATGACATTTTAAAAGTTGATAACTAACCATCCTAGACTTCATGCATGCTTCAGTTATCCAACCCGTATAGGTTAGACCTACTCGTACCGGTATAAATAATATTGAAAAGTTATCAATTCAGAATTAATCCATTAAAATTACTCATTTTTAAATAGTATTTCTATTTTTCTATCATTTTTAAAGGTAATTGGAATAGAATACTCACCAAATAACTCAATTTCTGTTGTTGAAATTCAGATTTTGTATCACAGTTTTTTAAAGTATTCGCCATTTCAGGTTTGTATAAAAATAAAAATCTGATCTCAGTATGAAAGCAAATTTTAAATCAAATATGAAAAAATAATTATTTTCGTGATCAATTTGAAATTAAATTGATTATTTTATTAAGGGAATGATAATTATTATTAGATTGAATTTAATGGGATGAATTGAGTAACAGCTGTGAAAAGTCAGTGGCAAAATGGAGAGACTTGGCAACGTTTTTTTCCTATCTTTCTTCACTGCCATTATAACGTGGACCTCACTATAGAAGACTTGAAGCTATCTTGGACTGTGTGCTACCTTATTTGAATTTGGTGGAGGAATAGAACAAGAATAACTTATTTATCCTCTCCCTATTTATCTTGTTTGACCATGAATATTTGAAAAAATATTCAGCAGCACACCATTAGATTGGAACCGTTTCTTTTCTCCTATTATTATCCTATAACATCACCTCGAGTCCCTCCATATTTTCTATTTCCTTTATCCATTCATTTTCGCAATGATGTACTCGAGCGAAAATGAATAAATAAAGGAAATAAAAAATATGGAGGCACTCGAAGTGATGTTATAGGATAAATTGATTGATTGAGTACTTTATTTATGTAGATTACAATATATACTGGCTTATACACGTATATACAATAGCTTACAATACAGCAAATTATAGATGAATCTACATATATAGACTAAGGAAATAATATTGAACTGTATATGATATGAAAAAGCAATTTGTAATATAATAACTATGGATAATAAATAAATTGTTATGCATCTACATAAATTGGCGGAGCTTTGGACACATCAATGTCCATTCTTCGGAGAAAAGATACGGTTCCAATCTAATGGTGTGTTGCTGCATGTTTTTTCAAATATTCATGGTAAAAAGATTGGAAGCAAATAGTTTGAGCATAAATTGGCTATAATTCTACACACAGCACTTCTGATGTAGCCCTAAGATAATCTCATAAACAGCTCCGTAAATGAACTTATAGTTCTTCAATCATTGAATAAACTGGAGGATAGTAGCATAAGCAGCTCCATAAATAAACTTATAGTTTTTCAATCATTGACTAAACTGGAGTAACATAAAAAAGGTAGTAACTCACTCTCAGTCCCCTGGAAAGGATATATAAGATAATACTGAGTGGAGAATAATGTGATTCTATCTCATTTACAGACTAAGGAAACGACAAATTCAACCTTGAACGTTTAATGGCCCGCCAACTCCATAATAAAGAGACCGTATTCTTCTCGTGAGCTTTGAGCAGGTAAATATCGCGCCAGAACGGCTTGGCTAATCTAGATTGGCGTATGAAGTGGAATAAGCTGTAGATGCTTTCGTAATTCACTGTGTTAATTAATGCGCGATATCGTTCTTGGTGTCTTGGTGACCTTGATTGGTTGTTAGGAGTCAATTAAGACCTCAACCAAAGAGAAAAACTTATAAGATTGTTTTATTTTATGCCTCAACTGACAACAGAGTTTGATAGGAGGGAGCTACTTGGAAACTGTGAGTGCATACAGAATGCTAATACAGTATAAGTAATGCAGTTTTTAATGTAGCATTACTTGCAGCAAGTAATGCAGTTTGTCCATTCATAAAAAGAGTATAAGACTCTATAATATGGACGTTTCCAGATACTTTTAGAAAAAATTTTTTACTTTTTTTATTAATTCTGTATCAAAATCTGATGTATATTTCTCATTTTATTTTTGCATTTTGTATTAGTTTTCTTTCATTTTTTACTTGAAATCTTTGAAGTGTAATTTTGACTAAGTTTATTTATCTTTTGTAACTCATTTTTTTCCTGTAACTGGGCACCCGCCGAAAAACCTTTGGGTTTGGCAGGACCCTCAACTGTTTGTATTGTGAATAAAAAATTTTGATTTGATTTGAAAATACTTTTTGAATAAATTTCTCCCTATGAGTGTCCTGAGGCAGCTATATTTTGCACTTGTCGATTCAAAAATCAGCTACGGTATGAATTGTTTTCAATTAAGTTTTTCAAGAAAACATTTTTTCCGATCATTACTTTTGGACAAAAGTTTAAATTTTGGACAGGACATTTCAAATTCGGTAAGAGAATAATCAATGAGATTTGAGGATGAATTATCCATGGTATTCTTGATTGAATAAAACCAAAAAATTTCGGAACTATAAATTTTTGAGGAAATTATTCAATGACTGAAAAGGACCAAAATTTCTTCCAGTTGAGTTATTTTTGGTAAATTGAATAACTTTCTCAAAATATGATATTTCCGATATTTAAAATTTAGGCGCTCATATTTCAAAAAGTAATGATCGGAAAAAAATGTTTTCCTGAGAAAACTTTTTCATTTTGATAGCTTGATGATATTCAAATCGAAAAACTTTGAAAAATATCACCAGTAGTGAGGTTTATTTTTATCCTTTGCACAGCCTTTCCTAGAGATAACTGTGTACCCGGTCTGAATCCAAAGCACAAGTCATATTGTCACTCTTGTGAAACTCAACACTGTTCTTTTTTGGTATGCTTCAGGCTTACTGACACCGATTGCGAAATTCGGCTTCAATTGTCATATTCATATCAGGTGGTGGGCTCTAGTTATGAGCATTGCATAACATATGTAAGATTCACTTAAACTTGTCAGCATTGTTTGTACGGGAGCCATTTACTAGCAGGTAACCCGTGCTCCGCAAGGGTCTGATCAAGGACTTGACAAACTGAATTCTCTACCTACTGACATCTTTCAAGTATTAATAATAGGCCTACAACCAATCCTCGGTAATTTAGGGATCTATATGTGAAATTTCATGTTGAATTGGTTCAGTAATTCAGACTTGGTGATGCATCATTCGTGAATTTCCTATCCCCTACGTGTATAAACATATTTATTTATTATTCATTATTGTATAAAATTCTATAATCATAATACAATTATGACATTGGACGAAAAACTAGTCTGAGCCTGTACTATTTCTCTCAAAAAATTTTGATAAAAATGTCAATGTGTCCAAAAGATAAGGTTATGTAATCTCACACTGCTCGTCACTTGATTTCGGTCCAGGGATGATGATTTAAAATTTTGGATTTTGAAGGTTGATTTATACTCTAAATAAATCACAGAATGTATCACAATATCTAACTTTAATACAAGGCCCCGGCCTACGATATTGCAACGTCGCAGCGTAGGCCTAGAATCTGATACATGATTGGTGAAGAAGATCAGCTGGTATTTTCAAAAATCTTTTTCACCAATCATGTATTCGACTCTAGGCCTACTCTGCGAGGTTGCAATACGCAGGCCGGGGCCTTGTACTAGAGGTGGCTATGGTATAAACCAATTTATCCCTCTATTATGTTATAGATAATATACAGAGTAGTTATAAGCTTATGTATATGTTCCCTTGATTAAACTTGAGACTATTGTAGAAATAATACTGCAACTCCAAGGATGAGTTATTGGTCATATAATCTACCTTTTGACGTACAACTGAATTTCAACCCCTCATAAGGGGGTGACTTGGGGGTTGTAACTCTTATATTTTAAATGTAAACACCCATTGTGTGGTACATAATTCCAATGGCCTTCCAAAATGAGAAAGATGACATCAATGAAAATGTTCTATGATACTTGTATCCAAGATGGCGGCTGATTGAAGTTTCAGTTTTTAAGGAAATTAGTGGTTGTAACTCAAACATTTGGATGTAAACACCCATTGTGTGATACATCATTTCAAAGGCCTTTTTAAAACGAGAAAGATAACATCAATGAAAATTTTCTAAGACAATTTTATTCAAGATGGTGGCTGATTGATGTTTCAGTTTTTAAAGAAATAATTGATAAAGTTTTCTTCAATGTTGTTTTTAATCACGAACTGCTTATTATTAAATCACTTTTTGCTTTTAGAAAAAACGACTAGCAGTCAAATATTTCACAATAAATGAATTAATCACTCACTGTGACATGTTTCATGTGACTGTGTTTCTTCTTGGTTGTCAAGAAGATGGCAGACTGCCGAAAGATGTCGTTGTCACAGTGAGTGATTAATTCATTTATTGTAAAATATCTGACTGCTAGTCGTTTTTTCTAAAAGAAAAAAACTGATTTGATGAAGTTTGTCAACATTTCAAACAGGTGACATCAGATACTTGTGGATGAGAAAACTGCGTGAGGTCTACTGTTCACAGAACTACTATTATTATTCGAATCTTCTCGTTCCCTCGAAGCCTGGATAAAAATATTATTTCATCAAAACCAATATAGAAGTATAATATTGTTGGTCACATTATGTACTGCAATAATTCAATTGCAATCTGCAATCATGTATTACTAACCGTCAGGCTCGCTTCGCTCGCCATATCCGTCTAGCCAGGGGGCTCCGCCCCCTGGACCACCGACTGAATCGTCCAAAAATTAGATCAGCATGCTCGCTTCGCTCGCCTGCATTTTTCATTTGAGCATTTTTATCATATGTTAGGACGATCCAGTCGGGGTCCTGACTAAACGTCTGGCTAAACGGATATGGCGAGCGAAGCGAGCTGACGGCTAGTAATATGATATTCCCCAAAATAGCTCTGATTGAAGTAGCAGTGCCCAATCAATTTTTCCGCGATAAATGCATTTCAATCTTCAACTTGGTGCCAACCTAACAAAGTCAACTAAACTTAATGCCAACCTGACAAAATTATTTATTTAGTTACCAGTTACAACTGTTTCGAAGCGGTACTCTCTCTAGATTATAGTTCTACAATAATGTATTTCAACATAAATGGTATGGACATTTTCATTATAATTAAGAAATAAGAATATACATGCTAAAAGACGAACTTTAAACCCTAAAAACCACCCTTAGAGTAAAATATCGCCAAAAGATTTCTTAGTGCGCCTCTAAAGGGCCAACTGAACTACCTACCAAATTTAAACTTTTTTGGTCCGGAGATTTTAGTTTCTGCGAGTGAGTGGTGAGTGAGTCAGTCAGTCAGTCAGTGAGTGCCATTTCGCTTTTATATATATATATAGATTTTCATCGGTTATAGCATGGGAAACAACAACTTATCAACCACAGACAATAAAAAACATGAATCAGTTTTTGTGATGAATTCCTTATTTCAACTCTGTTTTCCTGCAATCTACTGAAAACATGCGACTGGCGTTCATCAAGACGAATCATGTGACAACTCATTATCGTCCAATTAATTTCGTCGACAGAAAAATGTGCGCTAAGCGCCGATAAAAGGGCAGAAAAAGGACAACAAAGATGCGATAAAATGGCAGATAAAGGAGAACAAAGATGCGATAAAATGGCAGAAGAAGGACAACAAAGGTGCGATAAAATGGCAGAAAAAGGACAACAAAGATGCGATAAAATGGCAGAAGAAGGACAACAAAGGTGAGACTGATTTTGAGCAAAGATAACTGAACAGTCGAGTAATCAGCGAGCAAAAAAAAAACACTTTCGCCAAGTGAGCAAGTCGTGACTTGGCTTGCTCCATATAATGCAAACCACTTTTCACACTTGCTCCTACTACTCTAGACTGTGTCCACCCACACCTCTGCACTTCATATTCACT
>NW_024088803.1:0-5409 GCF_014356525.2 Nilaparvata lugens | reverse complement strand
CTAGACTGTGTCCACCCACACCTCTGCACTTCATATTCACTTTCGTCTTCTTCTTTTAGTACCCCTATGGAGTGATCCGTGGTCTAGTGGATAGAATGCTTGCGTA
Source organism: Nilaparvata lugens (assembly GCF_014356525.2). Classification (NCBI taxonomy): domain Eukaryota; kingdom Metazoa; phylum Arthropoda; class Insecta; order Hemiptera; family Delphacidae; genus Nilaparvata; species Nilaparvata lugens. Next base: position 5,303 of record NW_024088803.1, on the reverse strand, counting down.
GCAGCATAGAGATCCCGGGTTCAAACCCTCTCAAACCAAAGTTTTTTAACCAGGTCACTCCCATGTTATCGGATGAGCACGTTAAAATGTCGGTCCCGGCTGAAGTATGACAGTCGTAAGGCCCATTGTCGGCTTAAATTATATATATTCAGGCGGTGGGACCTTCCCGCAAGGGACTCCCCACCAACAAAGCCATACGAAATTACTTTTTACTTTAGTAGCCCTATAGCAGAAAGTGAACATTTTCGCTACTGGAACATTTTTACTTTCCTTGCCCTATTACCATAGGAAAGGAAAGTATTGCTTTCCGAAAAAATTAAGGTACCCCAATTTCTAAATTTCTATACGTTTCAAGGTCCCCTGAGTCCAAAAAACTGGTTTTTGGTATGGGTATTGGTCTGTATGTGTGTGTATGTGTGTGTGTGTATGTGCGTCTGTGTACACGATATCTCCTCTCCCAATTACGGAATGACTTGAAATTTGGAACTTAAGGTTCTTACAATATAGGATCCGACACGAACAATTTCGATCAAATGCAATTCTAGATGGCGGCTAAAATGGCGAAAATGTTGTCAAAAACAGGGTTTTTCGTGATTTCTCGAAAACGGCTCCAACTATTTCGATCAAATTATACATAAAATATTATTATGCATCTATGCAAAGTGTTGATTGGATCCCCAATTATCAGGCTTCAGATACAATGTAACAAAAATTTTAAGTGAAAAAGATTGAGCATGAAAATCTCTACAATTATGTTCAGAAACTTTTCACCTAAAATTGGAAATAAGCTAGAAATTCGAGAAAATGTGATTATCCATTGCAAACTGATTGCAACTGTTGATTCTATTATATGATTCACTATGAAGAGATAGCAGACCTCGTATGTCTCCAGCGTTATTGTCCTGTCACCAGCTGGCTCAGATCTTGTTTATAAGTAGACTTAGATGTGCGTAAACACTAGCGTCAGTGATCAATTTTTATAATGGCAAGGACAGTTGTGTGAGTGTGCACACCCAGATTTTTTGTATAATATTCATCCAAATGAGGCTTGAAACAGTACCTCCCCGTTATGAACTATGTAACCATTCTTTGAAAAGAAACGTCATAATTTCCAATCATTCCTCATCTGATCAGATAGATCTGGGATCTAGTAACCGTGATCTCTCTCTCATTAATGATCAGGTCAATCCTGATTACATTCTTGTTTTGTAATCGGTGATCCATGATAAATGATGCAATACATCTTGAATCAGAGTAGGAGATGACCTCACTCATTCTCTCTTTTCATCTCTCACACTCTCTCTTCATCTCTTACTCGATCACTCCTTGTCTCTCTTTCGCTATTCATTTCTCTTTCCATTACTCTTTCTCTATCTTTCGATATCTATCTCTCCACTCTTTCTTACTCATACAATCTCTCTCTCTCTTCATCTCCTCACTCGATTACTCTTTTTCTCTCTTTCGCTATCTATGTATCACTCTCTCTATCACTCAAACTTTCCCCTCTCTCACTCTTTCTTACTCAACAATCTCTCTCTCTTCATATCTTACTCGATTACTCTTTCTCTCTCTCTCTCGGTATCTATTTATCACTCTCTCTATCACTCACACTTTCCCTCTCTCACTCTTTCTTCCTCATACAATATCTCTCTCTCTTCATCTCTTACTCGATTACTATTTCTTTCTCTTTCGCTATCTATCACTCTCTCTCTCTCACTCACACTTTCCCTCTCTCACTTTTTCTTACTCATACAATCTCACTCTCTTGCTATCTTCATCTCTTACTCGATTACTTTTTTTTCTCTTTCGCTTTCTATCACTCTCTCTCTCACTCACATTCCCTCTCTCATTTTTTCTTACTCATACAATCTCACTCTCTCGCTATCTTCATCTGTTACTCGATTACTCTTTCTGTCTCTTTCGCTATCTATCTATCACTACACTTTCCCTCTCTCACTCTTTCTTACTCATACAATCTCACTCTCTAGCTATCTTAATCTCTTACTCGATTACTCTTTTTTCTCTTTCGCTATCTATCACTCTCTCTCTCACTCACACTTTCCTCTCACACTTTTTCTTACTCATACTATCTCTTTCTCTCTCTTTTTATATCCTACTCGATGACTCTTTCTCCCTCTTTCGGTATCTATCTCTCTCACTCTCTCTCACTCACAACTTCCCTCTCTCACTTTTTCTTACTCATACAATCTCACTCTCTTGCTATCTTCATCTCTTACTCGATTACCTACTCTTTTGTCTCTTTCGCTTTCTATCACTCTCTCTCTCTCACTCACACTTTCCCTCTCTCATTTTTTCTTACTCATACAATCTCACTCTCTCTCACTCACTCACACACTCTTTCACTCGCTCAATCATCGTAAGGCCATCTCTCAACACATTCGCAAACTACTATATATATATTGTCTTCCATACATGATACAAATATATAGGAAGCTCATGTATTTACTATGTGTATGACATATAAATCGTAAATAGCAGCTGAATGTGAGTCGGAACAGGCTATAGCCAGAGACAAGAATAACATAGTACTTACTGTTTGACCAGCGAAAGAATGCCCCCGGCGTTGTGGAGCAATCTTAGGCTGAACTAGCTTTTTAAACCGTCCTAAAAACATCGGTCATAAAATAAAAAATATCTCCAAAAACTTCATAAATATTGAATTACTGATGTAAACAGGTCAGAAATCGTTTTGTTCAGTACTTTTTTTGCTAAATTCACTCATTTTAAGATAAATTTCATTTTGTCATATTAGTTATTTTCATTGAAACCCAGAATTTTTTTTTTACAACTCTTCTGCTCAATAACTACTGAACGGAATAAGTACTTATAATAGTACTTATTTATAAGTACTAATAGTACTTACTTATCCTTCATCTATGCTATAGCCTAGTCTTGATTGTAAGAAAAGAAGAAGATAAAAGAAGACATTGAAATGTTTTCTTGACTGATTGAATAGATTTTTCACTATTATAATAATAGTAATTTATAGGCATTAGCATACACTGGAACCAGAGGCTGAAGAATATACTATTTGATACAGAATGTCTGAACAATGTAGGCTAATATAATGTAATAGTCAAGTTACATTCCAGTTTTTATCTTCTTCTTTATCTTGCAATAATTATTGATATAATTTTAATAGATATTCTCCCTTACTTCCAAATTCTCTCTCTTGTAGAATTAAAGTCCAGAGTTATTTTTCCATTATCAATCTTTAATAGTGGGTCAAAAGCACATTGTCAAAGTAATGAAATTATTATTATCAATGGATAAAAAACCTATGATATATTCGTCTTTGGCTATATTTAGAAGCTGGAATTTGCTCCCTCTCAGATACCTCTATATTTTAAAACTATTCTAAGATTTGGAAGAGAAAGAGAAACAAATTAGAAATAGAGCGGGGCAGGAGACAGGATTGTGATCAGGGGACATGCTAATACCTCCGCGACCATATAAGGAAATATTCCGTAGATTTTACTTGTATGTAGCCCCCCGAACATTCAACAACTTGCCCGGTAGAATTGAAGCAATCAATAATAAAAAACATTTTAAAAATGAAGTAAGAGCTTGGCTTCTTTAAAAAATGATGTGGAGAGTTTATTTTCAAGAGTAGAATAGATATGATTTTGCGGGTTTCATTGGATGAATAATGTCTTCTTTCTCTCTTGGAAACTGTGTGAAGATATTATTATTCAAGCTTCATTGGTTATTTTCTTATAATGTTGATAATTATGGACGGAAATTTATAAAATGAAATGTATGAGTCTGCTAATTGCTTGCAATGTGCATTGATTATTGGTATTTCTTCCGAATGAAGGGAAAGTAGATTAAAATGGTAATAAGCATGTATTATCTAAACTAAAATTCCTCACCCTGTCATTAAGTTTCGACTCGGCAAATAATTAATAGCTTTTTTCTAATTAAAAATATGATGGTGCTCCAAACAGGACTTCTAGTCCTCGGGGTACTTGAAATTATTTATTCTTCTTTTGATTTAATGAGTTATTGTGATTTCTTTGTACAACGTTTAATTGTATTATTTTATTATATTTATTTTTATAATGTGCAACATTGTTGTTGTAATATAATTATCTACTGTACTATTCATAATTTCTGATTATGTGTAATGTTAAATGGAAGAATAATGAAATTATTATTATTACTTATTATTATTAGTTTAGTCAATAGTTCAGATTAGAACTACAGCTCTAGTACCTCTAGAGTTGATAGTTTATTATTGTTCTAGCTCTTATGACTATTTTTTCATTTCCTCTGTATATTACTTCTGTACTATTTATAGTTTTTATTTCTGTCTTAGTTCTTGATTCTATTGATATGTATAATTGGAATGGAATTAATAATAATTATTAAACGAAAATCCAAATTAAATGCTGTAAGTCACCCCAAAGACTTGCTACTGCAAAATTGACAACAGGGTAAACAGTATGACGTTATTCTTTTATTTAAATAACGATTAGCCTCCTGCTTGGCATCAGTCGGTAGAGCATGAATATTTTATATAATTATAAAATTAGGTCGTGGTTTTTTAATAGAATACAGTCTCATTAAAGTCTTTCTAGGCCGCAGATATGAGCTTCCCCTATAACTCTTGTAATTCATTAAAAAATAAATATATATAAATATGATACTTATACTATAGTGTTGAGAATTAAAATAAATTGCACACCATAAACAATTGATACATATATTAAACAAATAATGCAAAAAATAGATCGAGGCAAAAATATATAAAGAGCGATAAAAATATAATATAAATAAAAATAGAACAATAATTGAAATCAGTAAAATATCACAGGCTAAACTTTATACTCTAGATTTATGACACGAATCATTACCATGTGCCTTTATCTTAAAATCATATGCATCCTTTTGCATGTAGCTGCGATATGAGCTTGCTAATACTGTCGACTTAGACAATTCAATTAAAAATAGGTTCTTTAAGATCAACTTGATAAATTAGCCACTAATAATCCAAATATATACATAAATTCTCTAGTACTTAGTAGATTTCTTTGTATGAATAGATATTTTATCTCAGGGTGCAAGATTCGACACCTGATGGAATAGGTAGAGCAATTCATCTAGTGAATTAGAGCTATAACAAACTATCGCAAATTATATTGCAAAAATTAAAGATCATATGAATGTGTTTTAATAGCCTAGATTTTATACTTCTTTGATTCAATGGAATTTTCTGAAATGTATTGATCTATATTTTCCTTCAATAAAATACCTTTAATACTAATTTTACTTGCGCAAGT
>NW_024088802.1:0-5991 GCF_014356525.2 Nilaparvata lugens | reverse complement strand
GTGTTTTTCTTATTAACTCTTAGGCCCTTGATTAGTAAAACCACAAATGATTAACAACGTTGCTGTTTCTTTTTTTGTATACCGCATATTACTATCCTTGCGTCAGACCAGTATCACAACGGAACACGAGAGTTGCATACATGTTCTTCCACACACATGTTTCAACCGCTTATAGAGAACTTATTGATGAGCTCTCATGAGATTAATTGTCAGTGTAGTGCGGTGAAGTGAATTTATCCACTGATTGAGAAAACCATGATTTATTGATCTTAGAACAAACGATCTATTTTTCATTCATCCCTTCGATTCACCGTCATTGTGCTGAACATAAACTAGAGTTAATATTTCGCACATCGCATACAAAATTATTACTATGCTCTCTTAACGTAAATCGAGTTCAAGATACTTAAGCTTAGTGGATTGAAACCTTGAGTATGGAAGAACGTTTTCCTTGAACTTTCAATGGGATAGAAAGTTCAAGTAGCCTGAGTGATATTGAATTGAGATCTTTTCAATACAAAATAAAAATGTTCATGATAATGGATGAATGTCTGTAACTAATCTTACCATCATAGCCTTATCATTATTTCTAACAGTTTTTCGATGGGAATGATACAACAAGATTCACAACTTGAAACAGTATCCTTTTGTGGTTTTGGAATTAATCTGAATATTTCAAGATTGCTTGTTTTTTGGTTGTAAAGATGCTTCCAGGAACTATTTATCTATGAAAACAGCATGATCATCATCTCCATAATCCGTTCATTGAGTGCTCTTGGAAATTTCAAGTGGGCTTTGTTAATTATCATTACTATTTATTTATTCAGAATCATATAACTTCTAGAAAAGTACCACATGCTGAAGCCCAGAACGGTTCCAATAAAATATTATCATATTCAATTCGGTTGATTACATATTCATTATACAAAGCCTTCCATTTCATAATAATTGGAATTTTCGTTAAGAGCTTTGCTGATTGCAGGATATCGTGATCCCAAATACTCGACGAGGGCTCAACGCTTGGTGGAGAAAATGCCAGCTCAGCAGAATTTGAGAGAAGGATTAAGTGGATGGAGCTAGCTAACCCCAACTGCATGGATTCGGCGGCTTCAGCTGTGAGGAATTCGGCTGTTGGCTGCCATCCTATCGAGCTGCAGAAGGCGACGAAAGACATTCGAGTCTGCGCTAGAATCTTCTCTCGGCTGATATTAGAGTTCTGAGGAATGCGCGCACTCTTCTCATCGCCACCTCAGGACGACTGACTCCTAATGACCCTGCACATTGCGTCTCAAGAATTTAGACGCTTCTTCCAAAGACACAAACATTATATTGGAGAGTTACAACCATACGTTCTTCTCAGGATATCCTTGATATGGTTCTTTATTATTAGTGTAGTATTATTATTATTATTATTATTATTATTATTATTGTAGTACAATGATTATTATTGATATCCTATTTCAAGGCACACAATAGCCTATATGGGGGAGGGGGAATTGCAACTATTTGTTTCATTAGAAACAAGAATATTGTGTATATCGTGATTATCGTAGTATGGGATGATGTAGTTATTATTACAACGCATTCGTAGTTGATAGTTGCAGGATTTGAGATATTGGATTAGGCCAAAATAGGTATTTCTTCCTGTTATAGCTATCATTATTAGCCTATTATAATCTACTGTTATGTAGTATTTTGATTAATACAAAATTAATATTGAAATTAGGTATCGCGCATTTTCTTCCCTTCCATTTGAAGAAATTGTTTTGAAATATTCAATGAATACAATGAATTCAATGGATTGTTGAAATACAACAATCGAAGCTGCGTTAGGATTTAGCTGGTATCCCTTCTGTTTCTTGGATTCCTCCAAAAATCGAATTATAGTTATGCAATAATAATCATGGTATTATAATATTAGCATAAGTGAGAGAGAAAGGCTACTGTACAACTCCAATAATGATGGTAATAATAATTAATAATAATCATTCGATGTAACTGAGTTTAAGTAAGATAATAAAATATAATTATTAAGATCACAGGAACAGGAGATTGGTACAATACTCTTTCCCAGATCGGAAACAAACATTGTTGTTTTCCTAGCCATTTCCCCCACAAGAATCTAATATCTAGTCTGCGTTCTCGAGTATTCTCCCCCCCTCCACCGTGGACACCCATGTGAGTGATTTCACTTATTGATTGAGTAGTCATGATCTATCCTATATAATACAAGTAATGAATCATTTCATGAATTTCAATACATGGAGAGTTTATGGTAATTATTGAGAATCATACAACTGGAGAAATATTATTCTTCAATGTTGTTTTCCATCACGAATGCTTATCATTAAATCACTTTTTGCTATTAAAAAAAACGACTAGCAGTCAGATATTTTACAATAAAGAATTAATCACTCACTGTGACAACAAGATCTTTCGGCAGATCCGCCATCTTCTTGGTTGTACCATGGATCAGTCCTTTCTTAACTCATTGGACAATGAGTACAACCAAGAAGATGGCGGACCTGCCGAAAGATCTTGTTGTCACAGTGAGTGATTAATTCATTTTGGTAAAATATCTGACTGCTGGTCGTTTTTTCTAATAGCAAAAAATTCTATCGTACTCTATAAATATTATTCAACTTACTAGAGGAAATACTCTGAGAATAAATAGAAACATATAAAAACTTGTAGTACCCTTTAATGAAAACTTTAAAATATTTTAACTACTAGTTTCGACCTTGGTATTTTCAAGTTGAAATGTAAAAAAATCTGGTGTGGCGCACTCACACCAAACTTTCCTTACAGTATGAAAATTGATCACCAGACGCTAGTGTTTCCGCGCATCTCAAGTCTACTATTCAAGATCTGAGCCAGCTGGTGACAGGACAATAACGCTTGAAACACACGAGGTCTGCTATCTCTTCATAGTGAATAATGTAGTAGAATCAACATTTGCCAACAGTTTGTAATTTGAATAAATTATTACACATAATAATCGCATTTTCTCGAATTTCGAGCTTGTTTTCAATCTCATGCTCAATCTTTTCCACTAGAAATTTTTGTTTAAATTGTATCTGAAGCCTGATATTGGGAATCTAAAATTAAACTATGCCTGGATAGGGCAGAGCTCCTGAAATTTTTACAGATATAGGACTTGTGGCAGTTGATAGAGCTTATCAATGACTTCTTTAGGTATGAATTTGATCAAAATCGTTGAGCCGTTTTCGAGAAAATCGCGAAAAAACCCTGTTTTGACAACATTTTCGCCATCTTGAATAGCATTCAATCGAAATTGTTAGTGTCGGATCCTTATAGTGTAAGGACTTAAGTTCCAATTTCAAGTCATTCCGTTAATTGGGAGATAAGATATCGGTACACAGAGGCACATACACTCATACACACACACACACACACACACACACACACACACACACACACACACACACACACCCACACCACAACACACACACACACACACCACACCACACACACACACACACATTTTTTTAATAAAGGGTACTACAAGTTTTATATTGTTTTTTATAATTTGAATAAAAAAGCCCATAGTGAAGTGATTTTATGAAATGGCTAACCAACCTATTGCATAAAAAAGTGAAAATATATCCTGAAAATAAATATATGGATAAATACAATTATTATTTGGAACAATACATCTTCATATACTGCTGTCATAAGTAAAGTGGCTGAATAGAGCTAGTCGGTGATATGTTAATTAAAAATGTATTTTCAAAATTTGAATACAGATCATTACGTTATACTGTTCATGGTACGATAAAAATCTATCCTGGTAATGCAAAACTCAAGTAAACACTTGGGCTACCAACACGAACACCATTTTAAAATACCTATAAAAACCTATACTAGTGATTATGAGCCGGGTATTTATATAGAATACCCAGAATGACTAAAAATATCTCTGACAAATAGCGTATTTTTCACATTCACCATCGTCAAAGATAAGCAAGGCCTGAAGTGCCTCATAAAGTCCTCTTTTTACGGGCCCAATGTATGAGTCAACAGTTATGACGTTTTTCAGCGGATCATCAATGGAAAAAGCCTTTCATAGAGATACAATGCATACCGTGTCATAAATTATGACATACGGCATTCAGTGCTGTCATAAACTCTCTGGAGACTATAATTGATGGATGAATAGGTAACAACACCTAACGTTTACTCTATTGTGTACAATATATGTTAGAATGTACAGAGTGGATACTGCTTTTAGTATAATCTGAAATTCTGTTCCAATCCTTGTTAAGTTTATTCAACTCAATGTTGGTCAGTTCTTCTACAAGATACAGTTTCTAATTTATCGTTAAATGATTATAATTTCAATATAATCTTAGTATAATAAATAAATAAATAAATGTTTATTTCCCAAAAAAACCAAAACTACAACATCAATTACACACAATATTAGATAAATTACAATATATGATATATTCAGCTATGTAATGACCTACTTTGTTGAAGTAAAACTTTTAAAACTATTTTTTAAACTTTATCTAAAGTTTTAAAAAATAAAAGGTACTACAAGATTTTTATATTTTTTTTATTAATTTTTTAAAAAGTCACTCATGTGAGTGAAGTGTTTTTACGTTTTCGACTCTGTGAAACTCAGTTTCCTGTGGTTTGTTAAGAAAATATTTGTAGATCTATTAGTTTTTTTTCTAATGTTTGTATTCAGGGCTACTTTATTTTATTTATAAAATAGCATAATATTAATTTTTTCCTGAGAGCTTTCAATATGAAATAACAGATTAAAAACACTATTTTAGGTTTTTTAAATGTAATGGTGTTAACTACAGCTATATTTCTGTTTAACGATTCCTTACTTTAGATTGAGATGTCACGCCATTCCCTACAATTTATTGTAATTTATGGATGCTATCGCAACAACCATAATTCCTGTTTCTTATTCAACGAATCAAGGATGAAGACCCTTCAATATAATTTGATATAATTTTTGTTATTGGTCTGAAATCTACTAGAACACATAGTTATACTTGTTGCTTTCTTTAACCATAATTCCTGTTTCTCATTCAACGAATCAAGGATGAAGCCTCTTAAATATAATTTTTGTTATTGGTCTGAATTCGACTAGAAGACGCAGCTATACTTGTTGTTTTCTTTCATCTACTCATCTTTTTCTTTTTCTGTTTCAGGTGGATATTTGTACTAGTGATAAAGTTCTTGTTTGACCCCTAAGTAAGTAGTTATTATATATTTATTTCAAACAAGTAGAGTTAGACAACATTGTAAAGATCATCACAATATCTGTGCAGTATTGTAGAATTGGTTAATGGATGTGATATCGCAGTAGGATAATTTTCACGGATAAAATTATTAATTGACACAATCAAATAATCCATGGAATACGAGAAGCCAGTTCCCTGTGTTACCAATACCTACTATTACTACTTACATTTACTATTACTATAAGTAACAGTAGTAGTTATTGGTGTTACTATATCATCAATCTTCAATAGAATAAGAACTAATGTTAATTTCAACTAATGTTACTTGGCTAATTGGAAAATCATCGATTATTTTCTCTATATCCATTCTGTAATCTCATTTGATAAGTTCAGATCATTTCTCTTAACAGATTTAACTGTTCCAATTAATATCACTATCAGGAAGGTGGATAAGAACAAATATTCAATTCTTTATGTAATTAAATAAGTGCGAATTACTCTATGAATGTAATATTTCAGTGTACGATGAAATTTAAAAATATACAGGTTTATTACTGTCAGTATACCATTTGAGCGAATACGGTTACAATGAGCCCATCTTTCAGAATTTGTGATTATTCTTATAACTTTGTTTTGAATTATCAATATATCTTGAACATGTGGACTATTCCCCCAGAGTAAAAGCCCATACGCGATTATACTCTGGAAAAAAGCAAAGTATGCTGATCTGACATAAGACGAGGGACACAGCCATCAAATTTCTCAG
>NW_024088801.1:0-4476 GCF_014356525.2 Nilaparvata lugens | reverse complement strand
ATGCTGATCTGACATAAGACGAGGGACACAGCCATCAAATTTCTCAGCAAGTATACCACTCTTGAGTAAAATTAGCCGAAAACTAAGTTTTCGCCACACTGCACAGAAAGCAGCTGTTTTCCAGTCCCTACGTAGATCTGAAAGACCTTGTTTGCAGACGACTCTCGTCTGACGTGAGAAACAGGTTTCTTTTCCGGCCTAGGCCGGAAAGAGTACTCTTTCCAGCCGCCGCTAACATGGAAGACCGTAGTTAATAAGTCATCCGCTAGATCGGGCGAGTGTCAACTTTCTTCATCTGAAGTCTCCATTATTTCAGTTCGAATTTCGAATCAAACTAATTCAGCATTTGCTTCGCAAACCATTTTTATTCAATTATTTATTGTTGATAAGCGCATTCCGAATTTTCAAAAATGCTTGAAGATGACGACGCCTGTGATATTCAAGTGAAATTTTAAAAGAACGGAAATCCTGACTGCAAATCTTCTACCACTAAAATCAAGAGATAGGTAAATAACGAGTATTATTTATTTTGTATTTTTATTTATTTTGTCAGTAATAATGTATATGGCGAAAAATATCGTTCGCACATGGGCAAAAAGTTTTTCGGCTATCAGTCTTTTCTAGCTCGGCCTACGGCCTTGGACTTGAAAACCGATTTCGAGCCGGAAAAATCTCATTTTCTGCTCTAGGTGCGAAATATACTATTTTGAGTAATTTGAATAAGAGAGGAGAAAGAGAAGATAGTGAGAAATATAGATGAAAAGAAGAAGGGAATAGATAAGTAGAGAATGGGTAGAGGGAGAAGGAGAAGAATCTTAAACAAATGGAGTGAACAATTAGCAAAGAGCTGAGTTTTAGATGGCTGCTTTGTAGAAATTTTAATAAAAGAACTGAATGATGACTGGAAGAAAGTGGAAAAGGCATGATGGAGTAGGAGGTAATGAGAAGGAGGGGGAGAAGGAATGAAAAATGAGAATGAAAAGAAGATGGAGAATAAGTGGACGAAGTAGAGCAAGAGATGAAAGACAAGAAGAAGAAGAGAGAAGAAAAGAAGAAGAGGAAGAAGAAGAAGAGAAGAAGAAGAAGAGAAGAAGAAGAAGAAGAAGAAGAAGAGGAGGAGAAGAAAAATCCTAACAAATGAAGTAAAGGATTAGCGGAGTGGAGAGTTTCGGGGGCAGCCCCGGCTAGGTCGATTACAGAGAATTGTGCTCATTATCAATTAAATGTGTTTGCATTTAATTAGGGCGGCGCTGCTGCCGCTTTCTGCTGCGGTAAGGCTAGTGTAGCAGTTTCGGTGGCAAAGTTTGGCGAGCGAACCCCTATCCTAACTTGGACCACTTGCCCCACCACTGAGGGTAGGCCTAAGGCTGTTCTTATTGAGAGAAATCCCTCCACTGAGGCGAGAGGAAAGATAGAGAGAAAGAGTGTGTTTGAGAGAGAGAGAGAGAGGAATTGCTGGAGAAGAGAGGGAAAATGAGAGAGAGAAGAGAGATTGATTGATTGAGTACTTTATTTATGTAGATTACAATATATACTGGCTTATACACTTATATACAATAGCTTACAATACAGCAAAATTATAGATGAATTACATATAGACTAAGAAAATAATTATATTTATTATTTATTTTTTTATATATGCAAAGCAATTGTAATACCTATAAAACTATAGATAATTATATTGTTATGCATCTACTTAAATTGGCGGAGCTTTGGACATATCAATGTCCATTCTTCGGAAAGAATATTAAAAATATCCTCCCTACCAACTCTGTACCAAAAAAAGAGAGAAAGAGGAAAGACAGGAGAGGGTGAGATACAGATTCTTTGCAATGTGTTCAGCAATCTAAATTCAACTTACGTTCCGCGGTAAAAATGCATTCAAAATACATTCACAACTGAAGATTCCAGATTTGACAAGAATACAACATATTGACCGAACGAAGTGAGGACTAAGATTCAAGTCGACGGTTTGGCATTTCTCTTAAGCTGCGTACACATATTCGCGTTCCAACCCGCACCGAGAACGCTCCTCCCTCGTACCGCCCTCGTCCCACATCGAACCACAGTCGCACCCACACGCACCCATCATGAACGTTACGGAAGATGTTAGATCTTCTCGCGTTCCCCGGTCGAACCACTGTGCTCGCCGGTCGATCATCATCGCTCTGCTGGAGTGACGTTCGTTGCGGAGCAGAGCGACAGCTGTACGCACCTATAATTTTAAATGTTTATATGTGCGCATTTACGGCGAAACGCGGTGATGGATTTTCATGAAATTTGACAGGTATGTTCCTTTTTAAATTGCGCGTCGACCTATATACAAGGTTTTTGAAATTTTGCATTTCAAGGATAATATAAAAGGAAAAAGGAGCCTCCTTCAGACAGTCTATTACTGTTTTTGTATAAGATCTATAGTTTCAATCAAAGACCTTGAAGAGGAATGCATCTTTAAGCTGGGTTTACACAATACCTACTATTACTCACGCCCAACAACTAATTAATGACGTCATAACATGTAGATTGATTCTTCCTAGATCATATCAGTTCTACTAGTTATCAATGTAACTTTTGTTACTGTATCGAGTTTTATTAGATGTAATACTATCTAAATTTAGATTAAAGATATTTGTATTTTGATAAATATAAATTTTATTGAAATAAAAACGTTATTCCTCAAATGCAATAATTTATCCATACTTTCAGCTTGATAGACATAGGCCTACTCGATTCAGTGATAGAGCTATTGATAAATCATCTCAGCAAAAAATACTTAATAATAGCCTGTATCAGAATCGAAGGAGAGGTAAATAAAGGATAATCCAAATTTGATGTAAATACTCTTTTTTTAGGAAAGAGGAGACTGTTTTTCAGTTAGGTAAAACCTTTAATATTATGATAGTATGGGACAGTCCAACACTTAGCATTTACTTTTAATCTTGGTTATGACAACTTTTACTGTCAATTAATTTCAATATTACTAATTAATAATTTACAATAATGACCATATTTTTATACTATTAATATTAGGCGCGAGCTTTGCGCCCGGTGCAATATCATGGATAGATGGATGAATAGAATTTTCATTACTATTTTGAAATAATGTGATGAAAAAATTAATATAGCCTAATTGCATATTTCACAGTTTTGTCTCAAAATATATCTAAAAAATTGATTGAAATTTAAATTACGGTAACTAATATAAAAAAAAGGTAATAAAAGTCGAAATTCATCGACAAAAAAAAAGTCATTGACCGAGATTCGAACCTAGATCATGTTTGTTATTCACTGAGCTTTGAGTTCTGACTGACGCCTTTACGCTCTCGGCCATTCCGTACTGTTGAACATTGGGGCCTGACTGATACCCTTAGCATACACGTAATACTGTAATACTAGACTTCTAAAAAAGTTTACTTCACTCCTAAAAAGCGTACCGTACAACAGACTTTGGCTCATGACTTATATTATTAAAATTAATATTATTATCTGTCTCACAATAAAATTTTCACTCTGAATTAAGTCAGATAACGTAGGCTATGTAGGCTACTATAATAATAGAGTATAGCGCAAATTTGAAGCCGGTTTGCTGGCATTTTCACAACAAAATATGCTCTGAAAATAGTTAAATCATAGAGAAAACATTCGAAGATTCAATCTTGAGTGGGCCTAATGTTTTCTCTATATGGTTTAATATTGAAGAAAAATTATCTAAAAGTTTTAATAATGAATTACGGAAAAATTACTAGGAATTTTTCAGTCAAGGCTGAGTTTCACCAGTAGGCTTACCTTAAACTTCAGATCTGTGCTGTATTTGCTTATTATTATTGTTGATTGTATTGCATTAAGAAGTGGAATTCGATAATAAAAAAGAAACAATTATTACTCTACCTCACTTTTAAATATTGATACAATTATTGTACTTTGAATTCAAATTCGATTCTTCACTTTTAAATACTTGCGATACGTACCTTTCTGACAATGGACAATGTAGCCAACATTATATTGTTGAGGCTATGGAGATATATCATCGTATTCTATTGTTTGATATCAAAACACAATAATAAATATTAAATTATGAAACAGTAATTTATAAAATATATTATTATAGACATAATACCGCGATTCACGATACATAATTATATAGATTATTACAGTCATTATGAGATTATCTCTCTATGATTTTTGTGAGATCGGACACGATCAGCTGTTATTCAAGGTCATTTTACAGCCCTAGGGCCGTAAAGTTTTACCGGCCTGGTCGGAAAACAATCACTTTCGGCCTCCATATGACGCACGTAAACCAGCTCATTACATCCAAGTGTGGCGAAAAAATTTTTTGATTGAACAAATAATAACCAAAAATGAACAAATAGTTTATTAGTGAGGTTTCAAGGTTTGGGGATCAAGAGGTCAATCACGATTGAAATTTATAGACTCCGTGGAACCAGGATAGAGAGGTAGCCTATTTCTAAGTTT
>NW_024088800.1:0-6105 GCF_014356525.2 Nilaparvata lugens | reverse complement strand
AACTGGACTTGTTACGGATTTAATCCAGTTTAAATTGAATTTAGTTTTAACTGTCACTGTGCAAACGGCCCTTAGTTGAACTATTATTTTTGCTTAAAGTTTATGATTTCTTATTTTATTAGTAATTTTTTAGTAACTAGATTTTTCATAGTATCTAGTATTATTGAGTATAGTTTATTCTTTTTCTAATCGATTGTCAGAATACTCCTCCATGCACACGGAGTTATTCATTTACTTTTTACTTGTTTTTCATAATAATGTTACAATCTAATGTATCGCCTTTACTTTGTTCTAACTTACTATGTAATGTATGAAGCTCTGAATAAATTGAATTGAATTGAAAGAGCACACTCGATCTTTCAAGAAAATTCTCGATAAATGCACATCGAGGTTTCAGATAGCAGAGAGCAATATGCACAGTCTGAGTTCAAACTGAATACATCAGCTTGTGGTTCAACTCAAAATATAACACTTATAAATGGGAACATAGAAAACAGAGCTAAGAGTAGCTATCCAGGTTAATGTTGAATGATTGTTCATAAGGCCTTAGTTTAGAATATCAAAAACTAATGTGTTCTAACGTGTGTATGGTGAATAGCGGGTTTTAACCAAGTTTAAACTAATCCAGGTTTGAATCGAGCTATGATTGCATTCAATATAATGAGTTTCAATTGGATCAGCTGATGTTTTAAAACCTGAGTCTGGGGTGGGAATTAGGGTCTGGGGTGGTGCTTTTAATGCTCATTTCAATAAACTAAATATTATTCAAAAGAGTATACTCAAGGCAGCACTAGGAGTGCATAGAAGGTACCCTAGCCAGCAACTTTTTATGGAGTTCGGAGTTCTGTCAGTTAGGCAACTGTATATCAGAAATCTTGTTAAATATATCAGCAACCATATACATCTTTTTACACCTCATTCAACTAATTATAGTTTTAGATCAGTAAATAGATGCTTTGTTCCTCGAACAGATCTAACTATATGCAGAAGACAATTCAACTATACAACAAAAAAGCTTATTAATTTTATGCCAGAACATTTCATTGCAGGAAAACCTACAAAAGCACTTAAATTAAAAATTGAAAGCTGGATAAAGACAGAAGATATTATACCTAAAATTTTAATTTGATGTACATATACTGTCTTCCTCAGTTCCTCTGAATTTATTATTAGTAGGGCTATACTCCCAGATTAATTTTTCTCTCTCTGAGTTTAAGTTTTATTTTTTGTGTCATGTGTACTGTATTGTATTGTTTTCCTCTTTTTGCTTACAAAAGGAATTGCATATATGCTACAAATGAATTACATTATGTTACCAAATGTTACTATAATTACATATGTACAGTGAATTGTAGATTAATAATTACATGAATCATCTCTTTTTCTTTTGAGTTTTTAAATATTATGAATTCATTCTAGTTTTTCTACTCTCTTAGTATTTCACTCTTAGTACTTCTTCTTTTCGGATTGAAATTTTATTATTTTTTTTTCTAGTTTTTCATACATTCCATATGTTTCTTTTTCTTTATTATATTTTTTCTATTTTCGACTGAATCTCAAGCCACTAATTATAGCCGACTGATTACTCGTTGCCATCGCTCAAACTACTTAGTTTTGCTGGTAACGCCAATGATAATATTATAATCTATGTTTAAATGGAAAATATTTTAATTTTAAGTTTTTGTAATGTATTGTATATGAAAATTTTTATATTTTTCACATTTGTAAAGTTGTGTTTAATGATTTTGGCAATAAATATTTCTTTCTTTCTTTCTTGAGATTAACAACTGAAAGAACTGCTATGAGTATACAGGCCTTAATACTAGTAGTTCTGTGAACAGTAGACCTCGCGCTCAGTAAGTTACATTGATCTGTTATGTTTTCTCAAAAATTAATAGATAATTTATCAATTTAAAATTTTTAAAACATCCTAAATGAACATAGGGCTTTCTTTCCTATCGTACCGTGACGTGTGAGTGTGTTATCAGGTCTGGCTGCAACTGTCTACAACGTTGATGGAAAGATACATTTTCAAGATGTTCGATGTTTTTGAACGGGTAGTATTATAGTCAACTGTCTACTAACGTTGATGGAAGGATACATTTTCAAGATGTTCGATGTTTTTGAACGGGTAGTATTATAGTCAATAGTCTACTAACGTTGATGGACAGATACATTTTCAAGATGTTCGATGTTTTTGAACGGGTAGTATTTTAGTCCACTAAACAGCTGATTTATGATGAATAATTCTATAGTCTGGTTTTTACTCTAATATTGGCGTATGAAGGAGGCTCCTTTTTCCTTCTATATTATTATTTATGAAATACAAAATTTCCAAAAACCTTGTATATACGTCGACGCGCAATTTGAAAGGAACATACCTGTCAAATTTAATGAAAATCTATTACCGCGTTTTGCCGTAAATGAGCAACATATAAACATATAAACATTCAAACATTTAAACATTAAGAGAAATGCTAAACCGTCGACTTGAATCTTAGACCACACTTCGCTCGGTCAATTAAGGCCTGTATTAATTCCCGTTTCGATTGGATCAGCTGATGTTTAAGACATGAGATCATCTGAGAGTTAAACTGATATTGAGTATACAGAGCTTGGAAAATTCAGAATAAAATTACAGGTAAGCAGCTTTTAAACACAGCATCATAGGAATAAGTAGCCCAATAAACTTCTGAATGACTATTTATTTCTCTATTACTTGTCACTGGAGACAGCACATATTGGAGCACTGAGCAGCAGTAGAGGTTCACTTCATACTGTCAGCATTCCTTATGTATAACATCAATGCTTTCTTCATTCTAATGGAACTGACACATTGAAGTGAATCTGAGCAGTATTTCTCTAGTAAAATCCACTTTCATCTGTCAGCATTACTTATGTATATCGTAAATGCTTCCCATTCAACCAATACTGACAGATTGAAGTGAGAAAACTGTCAGCACGATTTGCAAATATGTTCGACCTAGATTGCCTATATCTTTCTACGCCTTGTAGCTACTATCAACAGTATAATCCATCCAAGTCAGTGTATATCTATCTCTAGCTAAATACAGTACGTATACTGTATCTTTCTGCACCTTATTCCAGCTACTACATGCCGTATATCTATGCAAATCTATAGTTATACACAATATAATTCATCTCTTGTATTCACAGTGATATAATGAATTATGTTGCCATATATATCAAAATCTACATACATAAAATATACATTATCAGGTGCATTCTATAGAATGACTATAGAGCTTGGTTGCCGCGTTCCCCTATAGCTACATATATCAACTACTAGCCGCCAGGCTCGCTTCACTCGCCATATCCGTCTAGCCAGGGGGCTCCGCCCCCTGGACCCCCGACTGGATCGTCCAAGATTGATTGATTGATTGATTGATTGATTGATTGAGTACTTTATTTATGTAGATTACAATATACTGGCTTATACACTTATATACAATAGCTTACAATACAGCAAAATTATAGATGAATTTACATAATATAGACTAAGAAAATAATTATTGAACTGTATATGATAGGAAAAAGTAATTTGTAATATAATAACTATAGATATTATATTGTTATGCATCTACATAAATTGGCGGAGCTTTGGACATATCAATGTCCATTCTTCGGAAAGAATATTAAAAATATCCTCCCCACTAACTCTCTACCAAACTCTCTACCAAGAATGAGATCAGCAGGCTCGCTTCGCTCGCCTGCATTTTTCATTTGAGCATTTTTATCACATGTTAGGACGATCCAGTCGGGGGTCCAGACTAAACGTCTGGCTAAACAGATATGGCGAGCGAAGCGAGCCTGACGGCTGGTAATATAATATTCCCAGGAATAGCTCTGATTGAAGTAGCAGTGCCCAATCAATTTTTCCGCTATAAATGCATTTCAATCTTCAACTTGGTGCAACCTAACAAGTCACTCAATGCCAACCTGACAAAATTATTAATTTAGTTACCAGTTAACAATTGTTTCGAAGAGGTACTCTCTCTAGATTATAGTTCTATATTAACATATGGTATGGACACTTTTCAATTATAATTAAGAGATTGGAATAAGAAGAATATACATGCTAAAAGACGATTTTTAAACCCTTAAAAACCACCCTTAGAGTTGAAATATTGCCAAAAGATTTCTTAGTGCGCCTCTAAAGGGTCAACTGAACATATACCAATCAAATTTGAACGTTTTTGGTCTGGTAGATTTTTAGTTCTGCGAGTGAGTTAGTCAGTCAGTGAGTGAGTGCCATTTTGCTTTTATATATATAGATTGGCACATATATTCAAAATCTACATACATCAAATATACATTATTTATCAGGTGTATTCTATGACTATAGAGCTTGATTGGCGCGTGTTCCCCTATAGCTACATAAATTATATCAAATATTGGCACATATATATGAAAATCTACATAAATCCAATATACATTATCTGCAGTATTCTATACATATTGGTCATAGCAAGATGATGCATCTACTGCCGTCATTATTTTTTACTTTCCTTGCCCTATTACCATAGGTAAGGAAAGTATTGCTTTCCAAAAAAAATTAAGGTACCCTAATTTCAAGTTTTCTATACGTTTCAAGGTCCCCTGAGTCCAAAAACATGATTTTTGGGTGTTGGTCTGTGTGTGTGTGTGTGTGTGTGTGTGTGTGTGTGTGTGTGTATGTGTGGATGTCTGTGAACACGATAACTCTATTCCCAATCAACCGATTAACTTGAAATTTTTAACTTGAGGTCCTTATACCATGAGGATCTGACAATAGGAAATTCAATGAAATTCAATAAAAAATGGCGGATAATGGCTAAAAAACCATGTTTTTCACGATTTTCTCGAAAACGGCTCTAACGATTTTCTTCAAATTTATACCCTTGATAGCTATTTATAAGCCCTATCAACTGACATGAGTCTCATTTCTTGGAAAATTGCAGGAGCTCCGTAAAATTCTTGTGAAAAATGGCGGATAATCACTAAAAAACCATGTTATTCACTGTTTTCTCGAAAACGGCTCTAACGATTTTCTTTAAATTCATACCATTGATAGCTATTTATAAGCCCTATCAACTGACATGAGTTTCATTTCTGAGAAAATTGCAGGAGCTCCGTAATATACTTGAGAAAAATGGCGGATAATTATTAAAAAAACCATGTTTTTCACGATTTTCTCAAAATAACTTGACGGATTTTTTTCAAATTCATACTCTGTATAGTTATTTATCAGCTCTATTAACTGGCATGAGTCTCCTTTCTGGGAAACTAATGGGGGGTCCACCCCATCCTTGAGAAATGGACTTTGTAACCTCCTTCTCGTGCATGGGGTAGGTAGGTAGAGCAGTTCATAAAAAGAACACATGTCGATATTTTATTTGTAGAACGGTTGTTTTGACAACTTCCAAAAAATCCTCAAATTTCATAATTCAAACAAAGGAAAATGTACTCTGAACACAATCACAATAGTATAATCGTAGTTTCAATTTAGCCGCCAATCGGCATGATGTTATTCCCTAAATTATCCTCGTTAATGAGGCTTATAGATCAATGAGCAAGGAAAGTTGTGTGAGTGTACCACACCAGATTTTTTTATATTTGTAACATTTTATTGTATTTTATTTGTCTTGTAATTCTTTGTCATTTTGTTTTGTCTTGTTTTGTGTGTTTTAATAAAAAATTATTACACTTTTAAACGAGTAAAGGAGAAAATGACCAATTCAAACACAAGCAGATGCCTTTGGTGAGGTCCACGTTATAATGGCAGTAGAGAAAGATGGGAGAACAGCGGTGGCTATTCTCTGCCTTGCCACTGCCTTCTGTATAGGATAGAGCTGATACCATCTGTTCATTATTGTTAAAAATAATCAATTTTATTTCATTCATCAAAAAATTATAAGTTTTTATTATTGAGATGAAGTGTTTTGTCAATTAATTTTATTCAAGAGAACGATCAATTACAATTACAATTTTGTGAGAAAACGATCTGATCAGAGCTAACGAGGGATAATGCTATCTGCTAGACAAGGATAGCAACACCAAAAATGTTAATCAAATACTGCCATATAACGTGGACGTAGCAACTTG
>NW_024088799.1:0-6018 GCF_014356525.2 Nilaparvata lugens | reverse complement strand
GATAGCAACACCAAAAATGTTAATCAAATACTGCCATATAACGTGGACGTAGCAACTTGTAGTCTCTGTGGAGGGACAGTTGAGGCCACTCTAATTTTCGTACACTCCCAACAGTCGAGGCCTACGACCGTAGAGGACTGTAAAACAATACGAATGTCGTCGGTCTCGACTGTCGCGCCCCCATTCCAAACTCATGTGCTAAGGGGATGAGGGTGGTTTGAAAGTTGCATTTTTCAGCGTTCTACTTCCACGCTCATATATTGAGAGCAATGCGTTCAACTGACATAGCTAACTATTCAAAAATGAAGCTTGATAAATTCTCTACACTTTTTGTCCAGTGTAATTTTGTGATATTCCCTACAGCTCCCGAGATATTCGCATTCGAAGGTGTGTAATTGTTGAAATAACAGTTTTTTATCCAATGTTTTGCTCTTTCAGGGCTTATAACTCTCCAACAATACACCATAAAAACTGTTGCTTATAGTAGGTTTGTAGAGCATTGAATTCTCTTAGAAATGATGTACCTATATTTACTTTCCCCTCTATCTTAGAACTCCAGCTGTGATAAGTTCTAAATAGTGTGTCTGTCTTTTCGGTCCCAAAATTTTATAGTTTTTTTTAAAGTTTGGAGTTTTCCAATTATTTGTATCAAATTTAATTCAATTTAGAAGTATTTGTTTCATTTGAAAATGATTTTTGTTTGTATGGATTGTAAATTGAGAGTGTAACTGAAGAATGTTGAAGTGACACATAGCCTACCTACATTTGGACTGATGTATAAATTAGAATTGGAACCGTTTGGGCTTATAAGCCTCTGGTACTTTTCTGTAAGTTGGGTAATTCTGAATGATTCAATGATTCAAATAACCTTTCCTTGACTGGACTAAAACTCGAATTTGATTTTAATTCTTATTTATCATTCAATTTGTATATGAATTACAATTCATATACTTGATCTATTACAATATATTCATGCATTATCGCTTATGGTTAAATATCAGCTACAAACATTGGGCTACAGAGCTTTCAGCGTCCATTCGGACAACTGATTCTTCTTATTTTAATGTTGAAGAAGAAGAAGTAGAATGAAAAGAAGAAGTAGAATAAGAAGAAGAAGTAGAATAAGAATAAGAAAGAAAAGAATAAGAATAAGAAGAAGAAGAAGAAGAAGAAGAAGAAGAAGAAGAAGAAGAAGAAGAAGAAGAAAAAGATGATTATGGAGAAGAAGAAGAAAACAAAGCAGCAGAATTAAAGAAAAAAGTAAGAGACTTGTATGGGAAAACCATTGGATTGTATATTATGCTGGTTGGGGGGAAGTTCAAACCCTCCTTGCTAGAGCTTTGCACTGCACTGTACCCTTAGATTGTAGATTTTACCCCTAGATTGGGGTTTCAAGCCGCTACCAGATTGAGATTGCCTTCTCAAGCAAAGTTTGTGCCATCCTGATTGGATCGGTGTGACGTCACACATCTGTCAACCAACAACTCTATTTGAACAAGTGTCTTCCGAACTACTGCCGAATGCGGGCTGTAATTGACATGTTGTCGTCCTCTCAGTTAATTGCTGATAAACTACAAACTTCCCTTATCAAACTCTTATTAGAGTCAATCGCACGAAAATAGTCCGATGGAAATAAAACAATCCAATCATGTTTCAAATGAAGACGAGAAATTTCAATCGACAGAAGCTGACGTTTGAGTTAGGAAATGGCGGTTTCCAAAACTCAAAACGGAATGGTGGACTATGACAATATGACCTCGGCGTTCAGCCAATGGGAGAGCAGCTGGAGAAAGTTGTGGGAGGAGTCTTGTAGGCTCTATAGTTGACAGCCAATCACAGGCCAGCATTATCGTAACCAATTTATGAGCCTTCTTACAGTGAATATGATGAAATTGAATCTTGCTAAGTGAGAAATTAGATCAGAAATTTGATTTTAATAAGAAACCCGCCTAGGTTTGGTTATGTAAAGCCATTCAATTTTTTCAATAATTATTAGATTGTATTAACCTTATCCAAACATTAGAATATGAACTTCTACACCGTATGAAAAATGGATTCAAACTCATTCACTGTGAAAATCTAAAGTGAACAAGCAAGAAGCAGCAGGAGAAGTAGACAAAGAGGAAGAAGAAGAAGAAAGACGAAGAAGAAGAAGAAGAAGAAGAAGAAGAAGAAGAAGAAAGACGAGACGTTGATTTTCTGCCAGTTAAGAAAGCATACTTCACACTGACACACACACACACACATCATCTCAAAAATGTCTCAAGAATTATAGAAACTCGACGCGTCGGTGCGTGGCTTATGGGAAGAAAGAAGGAGAAGAAGAGGAGGAAGAAGAAGACAAAGAGAAGGGAGATGAAGGAATAGGAGGAAAGAGAAAGGGAGGGAACAAGAAAGAGGCATTACTTGTATTATATACACACACACAAGAAAATGGCAGGCGTTATAATTTCATAACTTGGAAGCCCTAGTCGTTCTTCTTTTTCTACCAACAATAAAATTTCTTCCTCCTCCTCCTTCTCCTCCACCAACTCCTCCTCCACCACCACCTCCTCCTCCTCCCAACCCCTTTTCACCATACCACCCCTACCATAACTTCCTTCACTTTCTTCTTCTACTTTTTCTTCTTCTTCTTGTCTTCTTCTTCTTCTTCTTCTTCTTCTTCTTCTTCTTCTTTTTCTTCTTCTTCTTCTTCTCCTTGTCCTCTATACTGTACATAAGGCTCCACTCTAATAAAAGTGATTTACAGTGCTTGCAGCTCAAAAACACGACCAAAGAAGGCAGACGGCTTTCTGCGCGTCTAGTAGCGCAAGAATAGATCGTGCCGCGTTTCAAAGTAAAATGAATTGTTTCTGGTGAAAAATAAGGAGAGAGTTTTGATTATACTACAATTCGCATTAGTTTAGTGAAGTAGTGAAGCATTTAAATGTTGAATAATGTTTATTATGATTTATGAGAATATTAAATATTGAATAATATTGACGATTGATAAGAATTATTTATAAAGAAAGAATTTATTAAAAAAATAAATTCAAAAGAATAGATCCAACTGGGTTTTGAAGAAGTTTTCATATTTTCGAATATCTCGTTGAAGAACCGAATATCTCGAAAATATGGAAACTTCTTTAAAACCCAGTTAGATCTATTATTTTGAATTTAAATTTTGTAATAAATTCTTTCTTCATAAATTCTTATCAATCGTCAATATTTAATATTCTCTAAATTCTAATAAATTTCTGAAACAGTTCCATTTTCTACTTTCTTAACATAGATTATCTCTTCTTCTTTAATTCCATTCTCTCTCTCGTCCACATTCCAAATCATCTTCCTCATTCCTGAATCATCACATGTCATTGTCTCTTTTCTCTTTTTCCCCTTCTTTCTCCAATCATCTCTCTTCTTTTCAATATTTTTAATATTCTTTCCGAAGAATGGACATTGATATGTCCAAAGCTCCGCCAATTTATGTAGATGCATAACAATATAATTATTATCTATAGTTATTATTACAAATTGCTTTTTCATATCATATACGGTTCAATAATTATTTTCTTAGTCTATATCATGTAAATTCATCTATAATTTTTCTGTATTGTAAGCTATTGTATATAAGTGTATAAGCCAGTATAAATTGTAATCTACATGAATAAAGTACTCAATCAATCAATCAATTCTTCTCACTCTATCCATTTTTATTCTCATTCTCATTCTTTTTCTTCCTTATTTCAACATCTTCTCCTCAATTGTCTCCCTAAGCCTCATATCAAGGATACTTCTAAGACGATTCAGGAGGTCACATGTGTGCAATTCTCACACATGGATTGATTGAGTACTTATTTATGTAGATTACAATATATACTGGCTTATACACTTATATACAATAGCTTACAATACAGCAAAATTATAGATGAATTGACATAATATAGACTAGGAAAATGATCATTGAACTGTATATGATATGAAAAAGTAATTGGTAATATAATAACTATAGATAATAATCATATTGTTATGCATCTACATAAATTGGCGGAGCTTTGTACATATCAATGTCCATTCGTTGGGAAAGAATATTAAAAAATCCTCCCCATAACTCTCTACCAAAACGTTAATTTCATTAATTAAACTAAGTATTTATTCATTAATGGACATATTGTGAAAGTTTTAATTAATATGAATATTCAAGAGAAAAAAACCGAAAATTGATAAAGTAAAATGATAATATAGGGAGATAAGATCAAATTATTGATTAATAAAATGGAGAGAGTGAAAAGAGAGAGAGAGTGAGTGAGAGAGCACAAGCATTACGACAAAACGACACGGGAAGTCTGAGGGTTCCCTCTTTTCTTGGGGTTCAAGGGTTGTGGTACACACAAGTTGAAGAAGAAGAAGAAGAAGAAGAGAAGGAAGAAGAAGAAGAAGAAGAAGAAGAAGAAGAAGAAGAAGGAAAAGAATAGTGGTATTTTCAAAATTGCGTACCGAGAAAGTATCTCTGCTGGGTGAGGGCAATAACGTTTTTGGTCCCCCTATCACCAAAGGGTCAGTCAAGCGCTAAGACCTCTTTTCAATTGTAAAAGAATGACGGAGAAGACGATGGAGAAGAAGGAGAAGAAGAGGGAGAAAGAGAAGAATGCTGAGTGACGAAATGCGTAGATAGCACTTTGAACGCAGTGAGGGTTTAGAAGTGGATTGTCGATTGTTATCTGATTGTTTTCCGTTTTTGTCGTTGTTCTCTGCTCTTAACCAGAGGTTTTCTTGTTGTGGATTGATTCTGAGATGTTCAACTATCCTAAACTCTTTTTTAACAAGTGGGGGCTTACTATTTGAAACTGTTGAAGAGTTCATATAGGAGAGTCTTTCACGTTTGAACAGTTGAATATAACTGTACTCAACCAGATGTATTATGGTTTTTGATTGATTTTAAAATGTTCCCTAAAACTGTCTCTCAACAAGTGAAGACCTACAATGAGCAAGAGTCAAACAGTTCATTCCCATGAGCTCCAATGAGACTATCCCGTCCCAATAAGAAGGCCTGGCTGAGTTGGGTATAGGTCCATTAGAACTCGTTGAAATTATACAGAGTGACACAGAATAACGATAACTTTTAAAAACGCCATTTTTCAAGAGTGTATTCGTGCAGGAGGAAGCCATCTTGAAGAAGTAATTGTCAAAAAAAAGTGATAGATGTTATTAATATTTTCCTCCACCTACTGTCTAAAGTATACTTTACTCCCTGAAACCTAATACTAGAGTGTCACTTTTTCGCTCTCATGGGGAGCATCTCTATTTTGAAACTTACATTGTAATAGGTTAGAAGGTCTAAGCTCAGATGAGAAGCATAATAGAGGTGTCTGTCATTGAGTCAAAACTGAATTCAATACCACAACCAGAAATTTGATCAACTCATGAAATATATGTTTGTATGATAATTATTATATTCTTAATATTAGTGAGACGATTAAAAATTATACAATTTTTGAAAAATTTATTTATTTCAAAATACCAGCCAACAAATATTTTGATCTGGCAATTCAAATCTGAACGCTTCGGATCTGGAGTCAGCCATTCTTGGTAGCTGCTCAGCTGATATAATTGTACAACTTTGCCGATAGATAGCACAATCGGCAGTGCCAATCAGCCGACCGGTTTTTAGGTTTAAGATTTAGGTTATGTTGTTAGGAATCATTGTCACCAATACGTAAGTTATTAGAATGATTTTATTGCAGTTTCTATAAAAAATGTAGAAGGAGGAAAAATGTGGGTACATCACGAGCAAAAAAATACTTTTTCTCCCTCAGGAAAATTGCTGCCCTCGGCTTGGCTCGGGCTTCAAATTTTTCCACAGGGAGAAAAGGTACTTTTAACTCTAGATATACAACTAACTATTCTCAAATGGCTGAGCATTAGTACATTAGTTTGAAATAAATCATTTTTGCCCTTCCCACTAATGTTTTATGGCGTTTTTGAAAGTTCCCGTTATTATGAGTTCATATGAATCCTGTATTTCCGGCCACTGACTGA